>NC_091322.1:14152558-14190058 GCF_038502225.1 Cherax quadricarinatus
GTCTCTCAGTCTAGTCCCACTCAGGTGCTGGTGTCTCTCAGTCTAGTCCCACTCAGGTGCTAGTGTCTCTCAGTCTAGTCCCACTCAGGTGCTGGTGTCTCTCAGTCTAGTCCCACTCAGGTGCTGGTGTCTCTCAGTCTAGTCCCACTCAGGTGCTGGTGTCTCTCAGTCTAGTCCCACTCAGGTGCTGGTGTCTCTCAGTCTAGTCCCACTCAGGTGCTGGTGTCTCTCAGTCTAGTCCCACTCAGGTGCTGGTGTCTCTCAGTCTAGTCCCACTCAGGTGCTGGTGTCTCTCAGTCTAGTCCCACTCAGGTGCTGGTGTCTCTCAGTCTAGTCCCACTCAGGTGCTAGTGTCTCTCAGTCTAGTCACACTCAGGTGCTAGTGTCTCTCAGTCTAGTCCCACTCAGGTGCTAGTGTCTCTCAGTCTAGTCCCACTCAGGTGCTAGTGTCTCTCAGTCTAGTCCCACTCAGGTGCTGGTGTCTCTCAGTCTAGTCCCACTCAGGTGCTGGTGTCTCTCAGTCTAGTCCCACTCAGGTGCTAGTGTCTCTCAGTCTAGTCCCACTCAGGTGCTGGTGTCTCTCAGTCTAGTCCCACTCAGGTGCTAGTGTCTCTCAGTCTAGTCCCACTCGGGTGCTGGTGTCTCTCAGTCTAGTCCCACTCAGGTGCTAGTGTCTCTCAGTCTAGTCCCACTCAGGTGCTAGTGTCTCTCAGTCTAGTCCCACTCAGGTGCTGGTGTCTCTCAGTCTAGTCCCACTCAGGTGCTAGTGTCTCTCAGTCTAGTCCCACTCGGGTGCTGGTGTCTCTCAGTCTAGTCCCACTCAGGTGCTGGTGTCTCTCAGTCTAGTCCCACTCAGGTGCTAGTGTCTCTCAGTCTAGTCCCACTCAGGTGCTGGTGTCTCTCAGTCTAGTCCCACTCAGGTGCTAGTGTCTCTCAGTCTAGTCCCACTCGGGTGCTGGTGTCTCTCAGTCTAGTCCCACTCAGGTGCTAGTGTCTCTCAGTCTAGTCCCACTCAGGTGCTAGTGTCTCTCAGTCTAGTCCCACTCAGGTGCTGGTGTCTCTCAGTCTAGTCCCACTCAGGTGCTAGTGTCTCTCAGTCTAGTCCCACTCAGGTGCTTGTGTCTCTCAGTCTAGTCCCACTCAGGTGCTGGTGTCTCTCAGTCTAGTCCCACTCGGGTGCTGGTGTCTCTCAGTCTAGTCCCACTCGGGTGCTGGTGTCTCTCAGTCTAGTCCCACTCGGGTGCTGGTGTCTCTCAGTCTAGTCCCACTCGGGTGCTGGTGTCTCTCAGTCTAGTCCCACTCGGGTGCTGGTGTCTCTCAGTCTAGTCCCACTCGGGTGCTGGTGTCTCTCAGTCTAGTCCCACTCGGGTGCTGGTCTCTCTCAGTCTAGTCCCACTCGGGTGCTGGTGTCTCTCAGTCTAGTCCCACTCGGGTGCTAGTATCTCTCAGTCTAGTCCCACTCAGGTGCTGGTGTCTCTCAGTCTAGTCCCACTCGGGTGCTAGTATCTCTCAGTCTAGTCCCACTCAGGTGCTGGTGTCTCTCAGTCTAGTCCCACTCAGGTGCTGGTGTCTCTCAGTCTAGTCCCACTCAGGTGCTGGTGTCTCTCAGTCTAGTCCCACTCGGGTGCTAGTATCTCTCAGTCTAGTCCCACTCAGGTGCTGGTGTCTCTCAGTCTAGTCCCACTCAGGTGCTGGTGTCTCTCAGTCTAGTCCCACTCGGGTGCTAGTGTCTCTCAGTCTAGTCCCACTCAGGTGCTAGTGTCTCTCAGTCTAGTCCCACTCGGGTGCTAGTGTCTCTCAGTCTAGTCCCACTCGGGTGCTAGTATCTCTCAGTCTAGTCCCACTCAGGTGCTAGTGTCTCTCAGTCTAGTCCCACTCAGGTGCTAGTGTCTCTCAGTCTATTCCCACTCGGGTGCTAGTATCTCTCAGTCTAGTCCCACTCAGGTGCTGGTGTCTCTCAGTCTAGTCCCACTCGGGTGCTAGTGTCTCTCAGTCTAGTCCCACTCAGGTGCTAGTGTCTCTCAGTCTAGTCCCACTCAGGTGCTAGTGTCTCTCAGTCTAGTCCCACTCAGGTGCTGGTGTCTCTCAGTCTAGTCCCACTCAGGTGCTGGTGTCTCTCAGTCTAGTCCCACTCAGGTGCTGGTGTCTCTCAGTCTAGTCCCACTCAGGTGCTGGTGTCTGTCAGTCTAGTCCCACTCAGGTGCTAGTGTCTCTCAGTCTAGTCCCACTCAGGTGCTAGTGTCTCTCAGTCTAGTCCCACTCAGGTGCTGGTGTCTCTCAGTCTAGTCCCACTCAGGTGCTGGTGTCTCTCAGTCTAGTCCCACTCAGGTGCTGGTGTCTCTCAGTCTAGTCCCACTCAGGTGCTAGTGTCTCTCAGTCTAGTCCCACTCAGGTGCTAGTGTCTCTCAGTCTAGTCCCACTCAGGTGCTGGTGTCTCTCAGTCTAGTCCCACTCAGGTGCTGGTGTCTCTCAGTCTAGTCCCACTCAGGTGCTGGTGTCTCTCAGTCTAGTCCCACTCAGGTGCTGGTGTCTGTCAGTCTAGTCCCACTCAGGTGCTAGTGTCTCTCAGTCTAGTCCCACTCAGGTGCTAGTGTCTCTCAGTCTAGTCCCACTCAGGTGCTGGTGTCTCTCAGTCTAGTCCCACTCAGGTGCTAGTGTCTCTCAGTCTAGTCCCACTCAGGTGCTGGTGTCTCTCAGTCTAGTCCCACTCAGGTGCTAGTGTCTCTCAGTCTAGTCCCACTCAGGTGCTAGTGTCTCTCAGTCTAGTCCCACTCAGGTGCTGGTGTCTCTCAGTCTAGTCCCACTCAGGTGCTAGTGTCTCTCAGTCTAGTCACACTCAGGTGCTAGTGTCTCTCAGTCTAGTCACACTCAGGTGCTGGTGTCTCTCAGTCTAGTCCCACTCAGGTGCTAGTGTCTCTCAGTCTAGTCCCACTCAGGTGCTAGTGTCTCTCAGTCTAGTCACACTCAGGTGCTGGTGTCTCTCAGTCTAGTCACACTCAGGTGCTGGTGTCTCTCAGTCTAGTCCCACTCAGGTGCTGGTGTCTCTCAGTCTAGTCCCACTCAGGTGCTGGTGTCTCTCAGTCTAGTCCCACTCAGGTGCTGGTGTCTCTCAGTCTAGTCCCACTCAGGTGCTGGTGTCTCTCAGTCTAGTCCCACTCAGGTGCTGGTGTCTCTCAGTCTAGTCCCACTCAGGTGCTGGTGTCTCTCAGTCTAGTCCCACTCAGGTGCTAGTGTCTCTCAGTCTAGTCACACTCGGGTGCTAGTGTCTCTCAGTCTAGTCACACTCGGGTGCTGGTGTCTCTCAGTCTAGTCCCACTCAGGTGCTGGTGTCTCTCAGTCTAGTCCCACTCAGGTGCTGGTGTCTCTCAGTCTAGTCCCACTCAGGTGCTGGTGTCTCTCAGTCTAGTCCCACTCAGGTGCTGGTGTCTCTCAGTCTAGTCCCACTCAGGTGCTGGTGTCTCTCAGTATAGTCCCACTCAGGTGCTGGTGTCTCTCAGTCTAGTCCCACTCAGGTGCTGGTGTCTCTCAGTCTAGTCCCACTCAGGTGCTGGTGTCTCTCAGTCTAGTCCCACTCAGGTGCTGGTGTCTCTCAGTCTAGTCACACTCGGGTGCTAGTGTCTCTCAGTCTAGTCACACTCGGGTGCTGGTGTCTCTCAGTCTAGTCCCACTCAGGTGCTAGTGTCTCTCAGTCTAGTCACACTCGGGTGCTAGTGTCTCTCAGTCTAGTCCCACTCAGGTGCTGGTGTCTCTCAGTCTAGTCACACTCAGGTGCTGGTGTCTCTCAGTCTAGTCACACTCAGGTGCTGGTGTCTCTCAGTCTAGTCACACTCAGGTGCTGGTGTCTCTCAGTCTAGTCACACTCAGGTGCTGGTGTCTCTCAGTCTAGTCACACTCAGGTGCTAGTGTCTCTCAGTCTAGTCACACTCGGGTGCTAGTGTCTCTCAGTCTAGTCCCACTCAGGTGCTGGTGTCTCTCAGTCTAGTCACACTCAGGTGCTGGTGTCTCTCAGTCTAGTCCCACTCAGGTGCTAGTGTCTCTCAGTCTAGTCACACTCAGGTGCTGGTGTCTCTCAGTCTAGTCACACTCAGGTGCTGGTGTCTCTCAGTCTAGTCACACTCAGGTGCTAGTGTCTCTCAGTCTAGTCACACTCAGGTGCTGGTGTCTCTCAGTCTAGTCACACTCAGGTGCTAGTGTCTCTCAGTCTAGTCCCACTCAGGTGCTAGTGTCTCTCAGTCTAGTCACACTCAGGTGCTGGTGTCTCTCAGTCTAGTCACACTCAGGTGCTGGTGTCTCTCAGTCTAGTCACACTCAGGTGCTGGTGTCTCTCAGTCTAGTCACACTCAGGTGCTAGTGTCTCTCAGTCTAGTCACACTCAGGTGCTAGTGTCTCTCAGTCTAGTCACACTCAGGTGCTGGTGTCTCTCAGTCTAGTCCCACTCAGGTGCTGGTGTCTCTCAGTCTAGTCCCACTCAGGTGCTGGTGTCTCTCAGTCTAGTCCCACTCAGGTGCTGGTGTCTCTCAGTCTAGTCACACTCAGGTGCTAGTGTCTCTCAGTCTAGTCACACTCAGGTGCTGGTGTCTCTCAGTCTAGTCACACTCAGGTGCTGGTGTCTCTCAGTCTAGTCACACTCAGGTGCTAGTGTCTCTCAGTCTAGTCCCACTCAGGTGCTAGTGTCTCTCAGTCTAGTCCCACTCAGGTGCTAGTGTCTCTCAGTCTAGTCACACTCAGGTGCTAGTGTCTCTCAGTCTAGTCCCACTCAGGTGCTAGTGTCTCTCAGTCTAGTCCCACTCAGGTGCTAGTGTCTCTCAGTCTAGTCACACTCAGGTGCTAGTGTCTCTCAGTCTAGTCCCACTCAGGTGCTAGTGTCTCTCAGTCTAGTCCCACTCAGGTGCTAGTGTCTCTCAGTCTAGTCACACTCAGGTGCTAGTGTCTCTCAGTCTAGTCACACTCGGGTGCTAGTGTCTCTCAGTCTAGTCCCACTCAGGTGCTAGTGTCTCTCAGTCTAGTCCCA
Organism: Cherax quadricarinatus; assembly: GCF_038502225.1. NCBI lineage: Eukaryota > Metazoa > Arthropoda > Malacostraca > Decapoda > Parastacidae > Cherax > Cherax quadricarinatus. The sequence goes on from NC_091322.1 coordinate 14,157,570, forward strand.
CTCAGGTGCTAGTGTCTCTCAGTCTAGTCACACTCGGGTGCTGGTGTCTCTCAGTCTAGTCCCACTCAGGTGCTAGTGTCTCTCAGTCTAGTCACACTCGGGTGCTGGTGTCTCTCAGTCTAGTCACACTCAGGTGCTAGTGTCTCTCAGTCTAGTCACACTCAGGTGCTAGTGTCTCTCAGTCTAGTCACACTCGGGTGCTAGTGTCTCTCAGTCTAGTCCCACTCAGGTGCTAGTGTCTCTCAGTCTAGTCCCACTCAGGTGCTAGTGTCTCTCAGTCTAGTCACACTCAGGTGCTAGTGTCTCTCAGTCTAGTCCCACTCAGGTGCTGGTGTCTCTCAGTCTAGTCCCACTCAGGTGCTGGTGTCTCTCAGTCTAGTCACACTCAGGTGCTAGTGTCTCTCAGTCTAGTCCCACTCAGGTGCTAGTGTCTCTCAGTCTAGTCCCACTCAGGTGCTGGTGTCTCTCAGTCTAGTCACACTCAGGTGCTGGTGTCTCTCAGTCTAGTCACACTCAGGTGCTAGTGTCTCTCAGTCTAGTCCCACTCAGGTGCTGGTGTCTCTCAGTCTAGTCACACTCAGGTGCTAGTGTCTCTCAGTCTAGTCCCACTCAGGTGCTGGTGTCTCTCAGTCTAGTCACACTCAGGTGCTAGTGTCTCTCAGTCTAGTCCCACTCAGGTGCTAGTGTCTCTCAGTCTAGTCCCACTCAGGTGCTGGTGTCTCTCAGTCTAGTCACACTCAGGTGCTAGTGTCTCTCAGTCTAGTCCCACTCAGGTGCTGGTGTCTCTCAGTCTAGTCACACTCAGGTGCTAGTGTCTCTCAGTCTAGTCACACTCAGGTGCTAGTGTCTCTCAGTCTAGTCCCACTCAGGTGCTGGTGTCTCTCAGTCTAGTCACACTCAGGTGCTAGTGTCTCTCAGTCTAGTCACACTCAGGTGCTAGTGTCTCTCAGTCTAGTCCCACTCAGGTGCTGGTGTCTCTCAGTCTAGTCACACTCAGGTGCTAGTGTCTCTCAGTCTAGTCCCACTCAGGTGCTGGTGTCTCTCAGTCTAGTCCCACTCAGGTGCTAGTGTCTCTCAGTCTAGTCACACTCAGGTGCTAGTGTCTCTCAGTCTAGTCCCACTCAGGTGCTGGTGTCTCTCAGTCTAGTCCCACTCAGGTGCTGGTGTCTCTCAGTCTAGTCACACTCAGGTGCTAGTGTCTCTCAGTCTAGTCCCACTCAGGTGCTAGTGTCTCTCAGTCTAGTCCCACTCAGGTGCTAGTGTCTCTCAGTCTAGTCACACTCAGGTGCTAGTGTCTCTCAGTCTAGTCCCACTCAGGTGCTAGTGTCTCTCAGTCTAGTCCCACTCAGGTGCTAGTGTCTCTCAGTCTAGTCCCACTCAGGTGCTGGTGTCTCTCAGTCTAGTCACACTCAGGTGCTAGTGTCTCTCAGTCTAGTCCCACTCAGGTGCTGGTGTCTCTCAGTCTAGTCCCACTCAGGTGCTAGTGTCTCTCAGTCTAGTCCCACTCGGGTGCTGGTGTCTCTCAGTCTAGTCACACTCGGGTGCTAGTGTCTCTCAGTCTAGTCACACTCAGGTGCTGGTGTCTCTCAGTCTAGTCCCACTCAGGTGCTAGTGTCTCTCAGTCTAGTCCCACTCAGGTGCTAGTGTCTCTCAGTCTAGTCCCACTCAGGTGCTAGTGTCTCTCAGTCTAGTCCCACTCAGGTGCTAGTGTCTCTCAGTCTAGTCCCACTCGGGTGCTGGTGTCTCTCAGTCTAGTCACACTCGGGTGCTAGTGTCTCTCAGTCTAGTCACACTCAGGTGCTGGTGTCTCTCAGTCTAGTCACACTCAGGTGCTAGTGTCTCTCAGTCTAGTCACACTCAGGTGCTAGTGTCTCTCAGTCTAGTCCCACTCAGGTGCTAGTGTCTCTCAGTCTAGTCCCACTCGGGTGCTGGTGTCTCTCAGTCTAGTCACACTCGGGTGCTAGTGTCTCTCAGTCTAGTCACACTCAGGTGCTGGTGTCTCTCAGTCTAGTCCCACTCAGGTGCTAGTGTCTCTCAGTCTAGTCCCACTCAGGTGCTAGTGTCTCTCAGTCTAGTCCCACTCAGGTGCTAGTGTCTCTCAGTCTAGTCCCACTCAGGTGCTAGTGTCTCTCAGTCTAGTCCCACTCAGGTGCTAGTGTCTCTCAGTCTAGTCCCACTCAGGTGCTAGTGTCTCTCAGTCTAGTCCCACTCAGGTGCTAGTGTCTCTCAGTCTAGTCCCACTCAGGTGCTGGTGTCTCTCAGTCTAGTCACACTCAGGTGCTAGTGTCTCTCAGTCTAGTCCCACTCAGGTGCTGGTGTCTCTCAGTCTAGTCCCACTCAGGTGCTAGTGTCTCTCAGTCTAGTCCCACTCGGGTGCTGGTGTCTCTCAGTCTAGTCACACTCGGGTGCTAGTGTCTCTCAGTCTAGTCACACTCAGGTGCTGGTGTCTCTCAGTCTAGTCCCACTCAGGTGCTAGTGTCTCTCAGTCTAGTCCCACTCAGGTGCTAGTGTCTCTCAGTCTAGTCACACTCAGGTGCTGGTGTCTCTCAGTCTAGTCCCACTCAGGTGCTAGTGTCTCTCAGTCTAGTCCCACTCGGGTGCTGGTGTCTCTCAGTCTAGTCACACTCAGGTGCTGGTGTCTCTCAGTCTAGTCCCACTCAGGTGCTAGTGTCTCTCAGTCTAGTCCCACTCAGGTGCTAGTGTCTCTCAGTCTAGTCCCACTCAGGTGCTAGTGTCTCTCAGTCTAGTCACACTCAGGTGCTGGTGTCTCTCAGTCTAGTCCCACTCAGGTGCTAGTGTCTCTCAGTCTAGTCACACTCAGGTGCTGGTGTCTCTCAGTCTAGTCCCACTCAGGTGCTAGTGTCTCTCAGTCTAGTCACACTCAGGTGCTAGTGTCTCTCAGTCTAGTCACACTCAGGTGCTGGTGTCTCTCAGTCTAGTCCCACTCAGGTGCTAGTGTCTCTCAGTCTAGTCACACTCAGGTGCTAGTGTCTCTCAGTCTAGTCCCACTCGGGTGCTGGTGTCTCTCAGTCTAGTCACACTCAGGTGCTGGTGTCTCTCAGTCTAGTCCCACTCAGGTGCTAGTGTCTCTCAGTCTAGTCACACTCAGGTGCTGGTGTCTCTCAGTCTAGTCCCACTCAGGTGCTAGTGTCTCTCAGTCTAGTCACACTCAGGTGCTGGTGTCTCTCAGTCTAGTCACACTCAGGTGCTGGTGTCTCTCAGTCTAGTCCCACTCAGGTGCTAGTGTCTCTCAGTCTAGTCACACTCAGGTGCTGGTGTCTCTCAGTCTAGTCCCACTCAGGTGCTAGTGTCTCTCAGTCTAGTCACACTCAGGTGCTGGTGTCTCTCAGTCTAGTCACACTCAGGTGCTGGTGTCTCTCAGTCTAGTCCCACTCAGGTGCTAGTGTCTCTCAGTCTAGTCCCACTCAGGTGCTGGTGTCTCTCAGTCTAGTCACACTCAGGTGCTGGTGTCTCTCAGTCTAGTCACACTCAGGTGCTGGTGTCTCTCAGTCTAGTCACACTCAGGTGCTGGTGTCTCTCAGTCTAGTCCCACTCAGGTGCTAGTGTCTCTCAGTCTAGTCCCACTCAGGTGCTGGTGTCTCTCAGTCTAGTCCCACTCAGGTGCTGGTGTCTCTCAGTCTAGTCACACTCAGGTGCTAGTGTCTCTCAGTCTAGTCCCACTCAGGTGCTAGTGTCTCTCAGTCTAGTCCCACTCAGGTGCTGGTGTCTCTCAGTCTAGTCACACTCAGGTGCTAGTGTCTCTCAGTCTAGTCACACTCAGGTGCTGGTGTCTCTCAGTCTAGTCCCACTCAGGTGCTAGTGTCTCTCAGTCTAGTCCCACTCAGGTGCTAGTGTCTCTCAGTCTAGTCCCACTCAGGTGCTAGTGTCTCTCAGTCTAGTCCCACTCAGGTGCTAGTGTCTCTCAGTCTAGTCCCACTCAGGTGCTAGTGTCTCTCAGTCTAGTCACACTCAGGTGCTAGTGTCTCTCAGTCTAGTCCCACTCAGGTGCTGGTGTCTCTCAGTCTAGTCCCACTCAGGTGCTAGTGTCTCTCAGTCTAGTCCCACTCAGGTGCTAGTGTCTCTCAGTCTAGTCCCACTCAGGTGCTAGTGTCTCTCAGTCTAGTCCCACTCAGGTGCTAGTGTCTCTCAGTCTAGTCCCACTCAGGTGCTAGTGTCTCTCAGTCTAGTCCCACTCAGGTGCTAGTGTCTCTCAGTCTAGTCCCACTCAGGTGCTAGTGTCTCTCAGTCTAGTCCCACTCAGGTGCTAGTGTCTCTCAGTCTAGTCCCACTCAGGTGCTAGTGTCTCTCAGTCTAGTCCCACTCAGGTGCTGGTGTCTCTCAGTCTAGTCACACTCAGGTGCTGGTGTCTCTCAGTCTAGTCACACTCAGGTGCTAGTGTCTCTCAGTCTAGTCCCACTCAGGTGCTAGTGTCTCTCAGTCTAGTCACACTCAGGTGCTAGTGTCTCTCAGTCTAGTCCCACTCAGGTGCTAGTGTCTCTCAGTCTAGTCCCACTCAGGTGCTGGTGTCTCTCAGTCTAGTCACACTCAGGTGCTGGTGTCTCTCAGTCTAGTCCCACTCAGGTGCTAGTGTCTCTCAGTCTAGTCCCACTCAGGTGCTGGTGTCTCTCAGTCTAGTCCCACTCGGGTGCGGGTGTCTCTCAGTCGAGTCCCACTCAGGTGCTAGTGTCTCTCAGTCTAGTCCCACTCAAGTGCTAGTGTCTCTCAGTCTAGTCCCACTCAGGTGCTGGTGTCTCTCAGTCTAGTCACACTCAGGTGCTAGTGTCTCTCAGTCTAGTCACACTCAGGTGCTGGTGTCTCTCAGTCTAGTCCCACTCAGGTGCTAGTGTCTCTCAGTCTAGTCCCACTCAGGTGCTAGTGTCTCTCAGTCTAGTCCCACTCAGGTGCTAGTGTCTCTCAGTCTAGTCCCACTCAGGTGCTAGTGTCTCTCAGTCTAGTCCCACTCAGGTGCTAGTGTCTCTCAGTCTAGTCCCACTCGGGTGCTGGTGTCTCTCAGTCTAGTCACACTCAGGTGCTGGTGTCTCTCAGTCTAGTCCCACTCAGGTGCTAGTGTCTCTCAGTCTAGTCCCACTCAGGTGCTGGTGTCTCTCAGTCTAGTCACACTCAGGTGCTAGTGTCTCTCAGTCTAGTCCCACTCAGGTGCTAGTGTCTCTCAGTCTAGTCCCACTCAGGTGCTGGTGTCTCTCAGTCTAGTCACACTCAGGTGCTAGTGTCTCTCAGTCTAGTCACACTCAGGTGCTAGTGTCTCTCAGTCTAGTCCCACTCGGGTGCTGGTGTCTCTCAGTCTAGTCACACTCAGGTGCTGGTGTCTCTCAGTCTAGTCCCACTCAGGTGCTGGTGTCTCTCAGTCTAGTCACACTCAGGTGCTGGTGTCTCTCAGTCTAGTCCCACTCAGGTGCTGGTGTCTCTCAGTCTAGTCCCACTCAGGTGCTGGTGTCTCTCAGTCTAGTCACACTCAGGTGCTAGTGTCTCTCAGTCTAGTCACACTCAGGTGCTAGTGTCTCTCAGTCTAGTCCCACTCGGGTGCTGGTGTCTCTCAGTCTAGTCACACTCAGGTGCTGGTGTCTCTCAGTCTAGTCCCACTCAGGTGCTGGTGTCTCTCAGTCTAGTCACACTCAGGTGCTGGTGTCTCTCAGTCTAGTCCCACTCAGGTGCTGGTGTCTCTCAGTCTAGTCCCACTCAGGTGCTGGTGTCTCTCAGTCTAGTCACACTCAGGTGCTAGTGTCTCTCAGTCTAGTCACACTCAGGTGCTGGTGTCTCTCAGTCTAGTCCCACTCGGGTGCTGGTGTCTCTCAGTCTAGTCACACTCAGGTGCTGGTGTCTCTCAGTCTAGTCCCACTCAGGTGCTAGTGTCTCTCAGTCTAGTCACACTCAGGTGCTGGTGTCTCTCAGTCTAGTCCCACTCAGGTGCTAGTGTCTCTCAGTCTAGTCACACTCAGGTGCTGGTGTCTCTCAGTCTAGTCACACTCAGGTGCTAGTGTCTCTCAGTCTAGTCACACTCAGGTGCTGGTGTCTCTCAGTCTAGTCCCACTCAGGTGCTGGTGTCTCTCAGTCTAGTCCCACTCAGGTGCTGGTGTCTCTCAGTCTAGTCCCACTCAGGTGCTGGTGTCTCTCAGTCTAGTCCCACTCAGGTGCTAGTGTCTCTCAGTCTAGTCCCACTCAGGTGCTAGTGTCTCTCAGTCTAGTCCCACTCAGGTGCTGGTGTCTCTCAGTCTAGTCCCACTCAGGTGCTGGTGTCTCTCAGTCTAGTCACACTCAGGTGCTAGTGTCTCTCAGTCTAGTCACACTCAGGTGCTAGTGTCTCTCAGTCTAGTCCCACTCAGGTGCTGGTGTCTCTCAGTCTAGTCCCACTCAGGTGCTGGTGTCTCTCAGTCTAGTCCCACTCAGGTGCTGGTGTCTCTCAGTCTAGTCCCACTCAGGTGCTAGTGTCTCTCAGTCTAGTCACACTCAGGTGCTGGTGTCTCTCAGTCTAGTCCCACTCAGGTGCTAGTGTCTCTCAGTCTAGTCCCACTCAGGTGCTAGTGTCTCTCAGTCTAGTCACACTCAGGTGCTGGTGTCTCTCAGTCTAGTCCCACTCAGGTGCTGGTGTCTCTCAGTCTAGTCCCACTCAGGTGCTGGTGTCTCTCAGTCTAGTCACACTCAGGTGCTAGTGTCTCTCAGTCTAGTCCCACTCAGGTGCTAGTGTCTCTCAGTCTAGTCCCACTCAGGTGCTGGTGTCTCTCAGTCTAGTCACACTCAGGTGCTAGTGTCTCTCAGTCTAGTCACACTCAGGTGCTAGTGTCTCTCAGTCTAGTCCCACTCAGGTGCTGGTGTCTCTCAGTCTAGTCCCACTCAGGTGCTGGTGTCTCTCAGTCTAGTCACACTCAGGTGCTAGTGTCTCTCAGTCTAGTCCCACTCAGGTGCTAGTGTCTCTCAGTCTAGTCCCACTCAGGTGCTAGTGTCTCTCAGTCTAGTCACACTCAGGTGCTAGTGTCTCTCAGTCTAGTCCCACTCGGGTGCTAGTGTCTCTCAGTCTAGTCCCACTCAGGTGCTAGTGTCTCTCAGTCTAGTCCCACTCAGGTGCTGGTGTCTCTCAGTCTAGTCACACTCAGGTGCTAGTGTCTCTCAGTCTAGTCCCACTCGGGTGCTGGTGTCTCTCAGCCTATTCCCACTCGGGTGCTGGTGTCTCTCAGTCTAGTCCCACTCGGGTGCTGGTGTCTCTCAGCCTATTCCCACTCGGGTGCTGGTGTCTCTCAGTCTAGTCCCACTCGGGTGCTGGTGTCTCTCAGCCTATTCCCACTCAGGTGCTGGTATCTCGAAATCGATTTCCACTCAGGAACTAATTCCTCTTTGGAAACTGATTCCCCTCTTCTCCCCCACTCGGGTACACTCACTAATTATTCCTAGACAGTTCCCACTCTCATTCCAGTACTCGATCAGACACCAGTCTCCTCTTCAACGCCAATTCCGACTCTTCAACGCGTTGAAAAGGTCGGGAAAAGGTCTCTCTCTCTCTCTCGCGCGCGCGAGAGAGAGAGAGAGAGAGAGAGAGAGAGAGAGAGGGAGACACACATGTCAGCGAGTGAAATAGACATGTTAGAGATGAAATACACATGTTAGACACGTCGGGTATGGCTATAAAATCATGAAGGCAGGTCCCAGACCCGGGACTGCGCTTCAGTGCCTCCTTGGGGACCAGTTTTGATATTTTTCGTTTCGGTGCTCTTTGACGTCAAGTGACGTCAAAGATGTATAGTCAAGTTCAACTCGGACTACTGACTTCATCCCTGATCCCCAAGTACTCGGTGTATATACACCGAGACGTGTATGTCTCTCATTGTATATACACTGTATATACTCAGTGTATAAACAGTGTATATGACCCTCACCTAGTTCGATAGGTTTTATACCCCAATTTTATTATCTCACAAACACTAATACAGCAAACACAGATCATTCTGTGGTGTCTTGAATACCACATCGCTAGACACAGATTTCCTGAGAGACAAAACCCACAACCTCAAACTCTCTCTCTCTCTCTCTCTCTCTCTCTCTCTCTCTCTCTACTTCACCTCTCAATTTACAGCGCATCGGCAGGAGCTGGGAATGTGCCAATATAAACGCGGATGTCTGACGCACATCTCTTATTCATTGGCTGAAAACGAGGTAGGAGAGACGAGGTAGCAGGGATAAGGTAGGAGGGATGAGGTAGGAGAGACAACGTAGGAGAGATGAGGTAGTAGAGACAAGGTAGGAGAGACAAGGTAGGAGAGATGAGGTAGGAGAGATGAGGAACGAGAGACAAGGTAGGAGAGACAAGGTAGGAAAGACGAGGTAGTAGAGACAAGGTAGGAGAGACGAGGTAGTAGAGACAAGGTAGGATAGAGGAGGTAGGGGAGACGAGGTAGGAGAGACAAGGTAGGAGAGACAAGGTAGGAGAGAGGAGGTAGGAGAGACAAGGTAGGAGAGAGGAGGTAGTAGATACAAGGTAGGAGAAACAAGGTAGAAGAGACAAGGTAGGAGAGACGAGGTAGTAGAGACGAGGTAGGAGAGACAAAGTAGGAGAGACGAGGTAGGAGAGACGAGGTAGACGAGATAAGGCAGGAGAGACAAGGTAGGAGAGACAAGGTAGGAGAGACAAGGTAGTAGAGGTAGGAGAGACAAGGTAGGAGAGACAAGATAGGAGAGAGGAGGTTGGAGAGAGTAGGTAGGAGAGACGAGGTAGGAGAGACGAGGTAGGAGAGACAAGGTAGGAGAGACGAGGTAGGAGAGACGAGGTAGGAGAGACGAGGTAGGAGAGACGAGGTAGGGGAGACGAGGTAGGAGAGACAAGGTAGGAGAGACAAGGTAGGAGAGGCAAGGTAGGAGAGACAGGGTAGGAGAGACGAGGTAGGAGAGACGAGGTAGGTGAGACGAGGTAGGAGAGACGAGGTAGGAGAGACGAGGTAGGAGAGACGAGGTAGGAGAGACAAGGTAGGAGAGACGAGGTAGGAGAGACAAGGTAGGAGAGACAAGGTAGGAGAGACAAGGTAGGAGAGACGAGGTATGAGAGACAAGGTATGAGAGACAAGGTAGGGGAGACAATGTAGGAGAGACGAGGTAGGAGAGACGAGGTAGGAGAGACGAGGTAGGAGAGACAAGGTAGGAGAGACGAGGTAGGAGACACTAGTTAGGAGACACAAAGTAGGAGACACAAGGTAGGAGAGACAAAGTAGGAGAGACGAGATAGGAGAGACGAGGTAGGAGAGACGAGGTAGTAGAGACAAGGTAGGAGAGACAAACTAGGAGAGGCGAGGCAGGAGAGACGAGGTAGGAGAGACGAGTTAGGAGAGACGAGGTAGGGGAGACAAGGTATGAGAGACAAGGTATGAGAGACAAGGTAGGAGAGACGAGGTAGGAGAGTCAAGGTAAGAGAGACGAGGTAGGAGAGTCAAGGTAGGAGAGACGAGGTAGAAAAGACAAGGTAGGAGAGACAAGGTAGGAGAGACAAGGTAGGAGAGGCAAGGTAGGAGAGACAGGGTAGGAGAGACGAGGTAGGAGAGACGAGGTAGGAGAGACAAGGTAGGAGAGACGAGGTAGGAAAGATGAGGTAGTAGAGACAAGGTAGGAGAGACAAGGTAGGAGAGACGAGGTAGGAGAGACAAGGTAGGAGAGACAAGGTAGGAGAGACAAGGTAGGAGAGACGAGGTAGGAGAGACAAGGTATGAGAGACAAGGTAGGGGAGACAAGGTAGGAGAGACAAGGTAGGAGAGACGAGGTAGGAGAGACGAGGTAGGAGAGACGAGGTAGGAGAGACGAGGTAGGGGAGACAAGCTAGGAGAGACGAGGTAGGAGAGACGAGGTAGGAGAGACAAGGTAGGAGAGACGAGGTAGGAGAGACGAGGTAGGAGAGACAAGGTAGGAGAGACGAGGTAGGAGAGACAAGGTAGGGGAGACAAGGTAGAAGAGACAAGGTAGGAGAGACGAGGTAGAAGAGACAAGGTAGGAGAGACGAGGTAGGAGAGACGAGGTAGGAGAGACCATGTAGGAGAGGCAAGGTAGGAGAGACAAGGTAGGAGAGACAAGGTAGGAGAGGCAAGGTAGGAGAGACAAGGTAGGAGAGACGAGGTAGGAGAGACAAGGTAAGAGAGACGAGGTAGGAGAGACGAGGTAGGAGAGACAACGTAGGAGAGACGAGGTAGGAGAGACGAGGTAGGAGAGACGAGGTAGGAGAGACGAGGTAGGAGAGACGAGGTAGGAGAGACAAGTTAGGAGAGACGAGGTAGGAGAGACGAGGTAGGAGAGACAACGTAGGAGAGACGAGGTAGGAGAGACGAGGTAGGAGAGACGAGGTAGGAGAGACGAGGTAGGAGAGACGAGGTAGGAGAGACAACGTAGGAGAGACGAGGTAGGAGAGACGAGGTAGGAGAGACGAGGTAGGAGAGACAAGGTAGGAGAGACGAGGTAGGAGAGACGAGGTAGGAGAGACGAGGTAGGAGAGACAAGGTAGGAGAGACAAGGTAGGAGAGACAAGGTAGGAGAGACGAGGTAGGAGAGACAAGGTAGGAGAGACGAGGTAGGAGAAACAAGGTAGGAGAGACGAGGTAGGAGAGGCAAGGTAGGAGAGACGAGGTAGGAGAGACGAGGTAGGAGAGACGAGGTAGGAGAGACAAGGTAGGAGAAACAAGGTAGGAGAGACAAGGTAGTAGAGACAAGGTAGGAGACACAAGGTAGGAGAGACGAGGTAGGAGAGACGAGGTAGTAGAGACAAGGTAGGAGACACAAGGTAGGAGAGACGAGGTAGGAGAGACGAGGTAGGAGAGACAAGGTAGGAGAGACGAGGTAGGAGAGACGAGGTAGGAGAGACGAGGTAGGAGAGACGAGGTAGGAGAGACGAGGTAGGAGAGACAAGGTAGGAGAAACAAGGTAGGAGAGACAAGGTAGGAGAGACGAGGTAGGAGAAACAAGGTAGGAGAGACGAGGTAGGAGAGACAAGGTAGGAGAGACGAGGTAGGAGAAACAAGGTAGGAGAGACGAGGTAGGAGAGACAAGGTAGGAGAGACGAGGTAGGAGAAACAAGGTAGGAGAGACGAGGTAGGAGAGACAAGGTAGGAGAGACGAGGTAGAAAGTATATTTCAACATTTGGTCCAGACACTGGTATATTCTGAGACAAGTATATATCTTCCAATGTACATATACCGAGAAATGCACATACGTACCAAGAGTTGTATATTCTTCAGTGCATATACGCCCTGAAGTGCATCTCAGAGTATATTCGCGGAGAGTTAACTTTGATCCCTGTGTAAAGGATCAAAGTATTCTTGACCGGTGGTGTACAGGCGACATGCAGCCTGAACGACCCTCGTACAGCCGATCGGCTTTAAACTCCCATTAAGCAACCAACCGTCCATAGATTGTTTGAGTAACTGCAATATTTTCGGGGGGGGGGGTAATGAGTGGTTGAGGCTCGATCCTCCGTCGGCCAAATAGCGAGACAGAAAAATAAAACCTAGTTTATTACTGTTGTACCACGTGACGTCTGTCCTTTTTTGCTTCTCTCGTCTCCTGCTGAACCTTTCGCCCTCCTAGAGCGACGTTTCTCTCATTTACAAGTGTTTGTTTTAGTCAGCAACGTGAAGAGAGTTCCGTTTTCTGAAACTTCTTTTTTAAAGTCAAACTTTTGCATACTTGTAAATACAAGTCTTGTATGATGACATCAGTGGTACACAACACCCAGGTGATGTCTTGTATGATGACATCAGTGGTACACAACACCCAGGTGATGTCTTGTATGATGACATCAGTGGTACACAACACCCAGGTGATGTCTTGTATGATGACATCAGTGGTACACAACACCCAGGTGATGTCTTGTATGATGACATCAGTGGTACACAACACCCAGGTGATGTCGGTATTGTCTTGTTGTAGCCTGACTTATTCACAACCGAAATCGCTGGAGATGAACCCTAGACGAGGCTCGACGTATTGGTTAGTCGGTGCAATAAGACAAGTGTACAAATGTGTCTGTATTTTGAAGACGTTTCGCCATCAAGTGGCTTTTTCAGTTCAGTATAGAGCAAATAAATTGGAGACAGTAGAGGAGGAGGTTATCTGTCCCTCAGTCTTGATAGAAGAGACCGATCACCTGTCGAGGCTGAGGGACTGACTACCTCATCTTCCACTGTTTCCAGTGTACATGTGCTGTGCTTAACTGAGAAAAGGCCACATGTGTTTTATTTGCCAACTGCTGCTGCTGCTGCTGCTGCTGCTGCTGCTGCTGCTGCTGCTGCTGCTGCTGCTGCTGCTGCTGCCGTCACCTAGTAGAAAATAAATGTAAGAGAGTCGACTGTCGTTGGTTGCCAGTGAAAGAAGCTATAAAAAGAGAATCCAGTGGAAATAAAGCACATTGGTCGGTATTGTTGGGTTATCCTGGGTTATCAACCTTCCTGGATCACTGATCACTCTCCTCACTCTCCTCGCACTTCCATCTTCTTTCTTCCTCTTCTTTTTCTTCTTCTTTCTCTTCTTCTTCCTCTTATTAATATTATTATTATTATTATTATTATTATTATTATTATTATTATTATTATTATTATTATTATTATTATTATTATTATTATTATCATCATCATCATCATTATTATCATTATGTTCACGTTGCAGTAAGTAGACACTTGTTGTGGGTCACATCCTGGGGGACAAGATTGAAGGAAATAATACAGACAGACCTCAATGTCAGGCCCGTCTTATACCCGCCAGATCCCGTCTTATACCCGCCAGACCCCGTCTCATATCCGCCAGACCCCGTCTTATATCAGCCAGACCCCGTCTTATACCCGCCAGACCCCGTCTTATACCCGCCAGACCCCGTCTTATATCCGCCAGACCCCGTCTTATATCCGCCAGACCCCGTCTTATACCCGCCAGACCCCGTCTTATATCCGCCAGACCCCGTCTTATACCCGCCAGACCCCGTCTTATACCCGCCAGACCCCGTCTTATACCCGCCAGACCCCGTCTTATATCCGCCAGACCCCGTCTTATATCCGCCAGACCCCGTCTTATATCCGCCAGACCCCGTCTTATACCCGCCAGACCCCGTCTTATACCCGCTAGATCCCGTCTTATACCCGCCAGACCCCGTCTTATACCCTCCAGACCCCGCCTTATACCCGCCAGACCCCGTCTTATACCCGCCAGACCCCGTCTTATACCCGCCAGACCCCGTCTTATACCCGCCAGACCCCGTCTTATACCCGCCAGACCCCGTCTTATACCCGCCAGACCCCGTCTTATACCCGCCAGACCCCGTCTTATACCCGCCAGACCCCGTCTTATACCCGCCAGACCCCGTCTTATACCCGCTAGACCCCGTCTTATACCCGCCAGACCCCGTCTTATACCCGCCAGACCCCGTCTTATACCCGCCAGACCCCGTCTTATACCCGCCAGACCCCGTCTTATACCAGCCAGACCCCGTCTTATACCCGCCAGACCCCGTCTTATACCCGCCAGACCCCGTCTTATACCCGCTAGATCCCGTCTTATACCCGCCAGACCCCGTCTTATACCCGCCAGACCCCGTCTTATACCCGCCACACCCCGTCTTATACCCGCCAGACCCCGTCTTATACCCACCAGACCCCGTCTTATACCCGCCAGACCCCGTCTTATACCAGCCAGACCCCGTCTTATACCCGCCAGACCCCGTCTTATACCCGCCAGACCCCGTCTTATACCCACCAGACCCCGTCTTATACCCGCCAGACCCTGTCTTATACCCGCCAGACCCCGTCTTATACCCGCTAGATCCCGTCTTATACCCGCCAGACCCCGTCTTATACCCGCCAGACCCCGTCTTATACGCGCCACACCCCGTCTTATACCCGCCAGACCCCGTCTTATACCCGCCAGACCCCGTCTTATACCCGCCAGACCCCGTCTTATACCCGCCAGACCCCGTCTTATACCCGCCAGACCCCGTCTTATACCCGCCAGACCCTGTCTTATACCCGCCAGACCCCGTCTTATACCCTCTAGATCCCGTCTTATACCCGCCAGACCCCGTCTTATACCCGCCAGACCCCGTCTTATACCCGCCAGACCCCGTCTTATACCAGCCAGACCCCGTCTTATACCCGCCAGACCCCGTCTTATACCCGCCACACCCCGTCTTATACCCGCCAGACCCCGTCTTATACCCGCCAGACCCAGTCTTATACCCGCCAGACCCCGTCTTATACCCGCCAGACCCCGTCTTATACCCGCCAGACCCCGTCTTATACCCGCCAGACCCTGTCTTATACCCGCCAGACCCCGTCTTATACCCGCTAGATCCCGTCTTATACCCGCCAGACCCCGTCTTATACCCGCCAGACCCCGTCTTATACCCGCCACACCCCGTCTTATACCCGCCAGACACCGTCTTATACCCGCCAGACCCCGTCTTATACCCGCCAGACCCCGTCTTATACCCGCCAGACCCCGTCTTATACCCGCCAGACCCCGTCTTATACCCGCCAGACCCCGTCTTATACTCGCCAGACCCCGTCTTATACCCGCCAGACCCCGTCTTATACCCGCCAGACCCCGTCTTATACCCGCCACACCCCGTCTTATACCCGCCAGACCCCGTCTTATACCCGCCTGACCCCGTCTTATACCCGCCAGACCCCGTCTTATACCCGCCACACCCCGTCTTATACCCGCCAGACCCCGTCTTAAACCCGCCAGATCACGTCTTATACCCGCCAGACCCCGTCTTATACCCGCCAGACCCCGTATTATACCCGCCAGACCACGTCTTATACCCGCCAGATCCCGTCTTATACCCGCCAGACCCAGTCTTATATCCGCCAGACCCCGTCTTATACCCGCCAGACCCCGTCTTATACCCGCCAGATCCCGTCTTATACCCGCCAGACACCGTTTTATACCCGCCAGACCCCGTCTTATACCCGCCAGACCCCGTCTTATACCCGCCAGACCACGTCTTATACCCGCTAGACCTCGTTAACACCCACCAGACCCCGTCTTATACCCGCCAGACCTCGTTAACACCCGCCAGACCTCGTTAACACCCGTCAGACCACGTTAACACCCGCCAGACCTCGTTAACACTCGCCAGACCCCGTCTTATACCCGCCAGACCTCGTTGACACCCACCAGACCCCGTCTTATACCCGCCTGACCCCGTCTTATACCCGCCAGACCCCGTCTTATACCCGCCAGACCCCGTCTTATACCCGCCAGATTCCATCTTATACCCGCCAGACCCCGTCTTATACCCGCCAGACCCCGTCTTATACCCGCCAGACCCCGTCTTATACCCGCCAGACCCCGTCTTATACCCGCCAGATCCCGTCTTATACCCGCCAGACCCCGTCTTATATCTGCCAGACTTCGTCTTATACCCGCCAGATCCCGTCTTATACCCGCCAGACCCCGTCTTATACCCGCCAGACCCCGTCTTATACCCGCCAGACCCGTCTTACACCGGCCAGACCCCGTCTTATGCCCGCCAGACCCCGTCTTATACCCGCCAGACCCCTTCTTATACCCGCTAGACCTCGTTAACACCCTCCAGACTCCGTCTTATACCCGCCAGACCCCATTTTACACCCGCCAGACCTCGTTAACACCCAACAGACCTCGTTAACACCCACCAGACCTCGTTAATACCCTTCAGACCTCGTTAACACCCGCCAGATCCCGTCTTACACCCTCCAGACCTCGTTAACACCCGCCAGACCTCGTTAACACCCGCCAGACCTCGTTAACACCCGCCAGACCCCGTCTTATACCCGCCAGACTTCGTTAACACCCGCCAGACCCCGTCTTATACCCGCCAGACCCCGTCTTATACCCGCCAGACCCCGTCTTATATCCGCCAGACCCCGTCTTATACCCGCCAGACCCCGTCTTATACCCGCCAGATCCCGTCTTATACCCGCCAGATCCCGTCTTACACCCGCCAGACCCCGTCTAATACCCGCCAGACCCCGTATTATACCCGCCAGACCCCGTCTTATACCCGCTAGACCTCATTAACACCCGCCAGACTCCGTGTTATACCCGCCAGACCCCGTTTTATACCCGCCAGACCTCGTTAACACCCGCCAGACCCCGCCTTATACCCGCCAGACCTTGTTAACACCCGCCAGACGTCGTTAACACCCGTTAGACCTCGTTAACACCCTCCAGACCCCGCCTTATACCCGCCAGACCTCGTTAACACCCGCCAGACCCCGTCTTATACCCTCCAGACCTCGTTAACACCCGCCAGATCCCGTCTTATACCCGCCAGACCTCGTTAACACCCACCAGACCCCGTCTTATACCCGCCAGACCTCGTTAACACCCGCCAGATCCCGTCTTACACCCTCCAGACCTCGTTAACACCCGCCAGACCTCGTTAACACCCGCCAGACCCCGTCTCATACCCGCCAGACTTCGTTTACACCCGCCAGACCCCGTCTTATATCCGCCAGACCCCGTCTTATACCCGCCAGACCCCGTCTTATACCCGCCAGATTCCGTCTTATACCCGCCAGACCCCGTCTTATATCCGTCAGACCCCGTCTTATACCCGCCAGACCCCGGCTTATACCCGCCAGATCCCGTCTTATACCCGCCTGACCCCGTCTTACACCCGCAAGACCCCGTCTTATACCCGCCAGACCCCCTCTTATACCCGCCAGACCCCGTCTTATACCCGCTAGACCTCGTTAACACCCGCCAGACTCCGTCTTATACCCGCCAGACCCCGTTTTATACCCGCCAGACCTCGTTAACACCCGCCAGACCCCGCCTTATACCGCCAGACCTCGTTAACACCCGCCAGACCTCGTTAACACCCGTTAGACCTCGTTAACACCCTCCAGACCCCGCCTTATACCCGCCAGACCTCGTTAACACCCGCCAGACCCCGTCTTATACCCTCCAGACCTCGTTAACACCCGCCAGACCTCGTTAACACCCACCAGACCCCGTCTTATACCCGCCAGACCTCGTTAACACCCGTGAGATCCCGTCTTACACCCGCCAG
The DNA here is from genome assembly GCF_038502225.1 of Cherax quadricarinatus. Lineage (NCBI taxonomy): Eukaryota > Metazoa > Arthropoda > Malacostraca > Decapoda > Parastacidae > Cherax > Cherax quadricarinatus. Next base: position 14,174,597 of record NC_091322.1, read on the forward strand.
ACCTCGTTAACACCCAACAGACCTCGTTAACACCCGCCAGACCTCGTTAATACCCTCCAGACCTCGTTAACACCCGCCAGATCCCGTCTTACACCCTCCAGACCTCGTTAACACCCGCCAGACCCCGTCTTATACCCGCCAGATTTCGTTAACACCCGCCAGACCCCGTCTTATATCCGCCAGACCTCGTTAACACCCGCCAGACTCCTTCTTTTACCCGCCAGACCTCGTTAACACCCGCCAGACCCCGTGTTGTACGCGCCAGACCTCGTTAACACCCGCCATACCCCGTCTTATACCCGCCAGACCTCGTTAACACCCGCCAGACCCCGTTTAATACCCCCAGACCTCGTTAACACCCGTCAGATCCCGTTTTGTACGCGCCAGACCCCGTCTTATACCCGCCAGACCTCATTAACATCCGCCAAACTCCGTCTTACCCCGCTAGACCGCGTTAACACCCGCCAGACCTCGTTAACACCCGCCAGACCTCGTTAACACCCGCCAGACCTCGTTAACACCCGCCAAACCCCGTCTTACACCCGCCAGACCTCGTTAATACCCGCCATACCCCGTCTTACACCCGCCAAACCTCGTTAACACCCGCCAGACCTCGTTAACACACTCCAGACCCCGCCTTACACCCGCCAGACCCGTCATACACTCGCCAAACCCCGTCGTACACACGCCAGACCTCGTTAACACCCGCCAGACTTCGTTAACACCCACCAGACCCCGTCTTACACCCGCCAAACCTCGTTAACACCCGCCAGACCTCGTTAACACCCGCCAGACTCCGTCTTACCCCCGCCAAATCCCGTCTTTCACCCGCCAGACCCGTCATACACTCGCCAAACCCCGTCGTACACACGCCAGACCTCGTTAATACCCGCCATACCTCGTTAACACCCACCAGACCCCGTCTTACACCCGCCAAACCTCGTTAACACCCGCCAAACCTCGTTAATACCCACCAGACTCCGTCTTACACCCGCCAAACCTCGTCTTACACCCGCCAGACCTCGTTAACACCTGCCAGACCTCGTTCACACCCGCCAGACCCCGTCTTACATCCGCCAGACCTCGTTAACACCCGCCAGACTCCGTCTTACACCCGCCAAACCCCGTCTTACACCCGCCAGACCTCGTTCACACCCGCCAGACCTCGTTAACACCCGCCAGACCTCGTTCACACCAGCCAGACTGAATCCCATCTGAGGGAAACGATATTCCCTTCCCTATATACTTTTCACGAGCTTTGCGGGCTCGCTCCACCGGGCGATAATGATCGAGTTTGATCCTTCAAAGAGGTAATTTAAGAAGGTTCAGCACCAGACGTGGCATCTTCCTCCAATTACCGAGGCAATTTCTGCCGCTTTGATAACTTACTTATGATATCAGTCTTGTGTGAATTATTATAATATCGTGTTTTTACATTTTTACAATTATAAGAGAGATACAGACTCTGTGGCCTCGTAAATAAGCATTTGTATAATTAATTTGAAATGCAGCATAGTAAGATTTTGTTAATGAGATTTGTTAATGGAATTTTAAGCCTGTCTACTCCGCAAGGGTCATTAAGGCCGCGTATCCACTGTTAACTACTAGTCAAGAATATTTTAATTTTGATAATAGGGATTAAATTCTGAAGTGTATATACACTGCGAGATATATATGCTTTTCGGTGTACATGTACTGAGGCACACCTCTCAGTGTATATGTACTCGGACACCTACACCTCTCAGTGTACATATATCCTGCGATGCATATCGCAATTACTCAGTCCCGTTACATTATTACATAAGAACATAAGAAAGGAGGAACACTGCAGCAGGCCTGTTGGCCCATACTAGGCAGGTCCTTTACAATTCATCCCACTAACAAACATTTGGCCTACCCAATTTTCAATGCTACCCAAGAAATAAGCTCTGATGTGCAAGTCCCACTCAAATCCAACCCATCCCACTCATGTATTTATCCAACCTAAATTTGAAACTACCCAAAGTCCTAGCCTCAATAACCCAACTAGGTAGACTGTTCCAATCATCTACTACCCTATTTCCAAACAAATACTTTCCTATGTCCTTTCTAAATCTAAACTTATCTAATTTAAATCCATTACTGCGGGTTCTCTCTTGGAGAGATATTCTCAAGACCTTGTTAATATCCCCTTTATTAATACCTATCTTCCACTTATACACTTCGATCAAGTCTCCCCTCATTATTCGTCTAACAAGTGAATGTAACTTAAGAGTCTTCAATCTTTCTTCATAAGGAAGATTTCTAATGCTATGTATTAATTTAGTCATCCTACGCTGAATGTTTTCTAACGAATTTATGTCCATTCTGTAATATGGAGACCAGAATTGAACTGCATAATCTAGGTGAGGCCTTACTAATGATGTATAAAGCTGCAGTATGACCTCTGGACTTCTGTTGCCTACACTTCCCGATACAAATCCCAGTAATCTATTTGCCTTATTACGTACGCTTAGGCATTGCTGTCTTGGTTTAAGGTTGCTGCTTACCATAAGCCCCAAGTCCTTTTCGCAATCTGTATGGTTAAGTTCTACATTATTTAACTTATAAGTGCTAGGGTTATGGACACTCCCGAGCTTCAGAACCTTGCATTTATCTACATTGAACTGCATCTGCCACTTTTCTGACCAAGAGTAGAGTTTGTCTAAATCCTCCTGAAGTTCCCTAACATCTACGTTTGAATCAATTATCCTACCTATCTTCGTGTCATCGGCGAATTTGCTCATATCACTAGTAATTCCTTCATCAAGATCATTGATATATATTATAAACAACAACGGGCCCAAGACTGATCCCTGTGGAACGCCACTTGTTACTGATCCCCACTCGGATTTAACCCCATTTATGGACACTCTTTGCTTCCTGTCTGTGAGCCATGACTCGATCCACGAGAGCACCCTTCCCCCAATGCCATGAGCTGCTACTTTCTTCAACAGTCTTTGGTGCGGAACTCTATCAAATGCCTTACTAAAATCTAAGTAAATAATATCAAATTCTTTATCGTGGTCAACAGCCTCAAAAGCTTTACTGAAGAAAGTTAATAAATTAGTTAGACAAGACCGGCCTCTTGTGAATCCATGCTGAGTATCATTAATCAAGCTATGCTTATCGAGATGGCTTCTTATAATCTCAGCTATAATTGACTCTAGTAATTTGCCTACAATTGAGGTCAGGCTTATTGGGCGGTAATTTGACGGTAACGACTTGTCCCCTGTTTTAAAAATAGCAATTACATTAGCCATCTTCCACATATCAGACACTGCACCTGTTTGAAGAGATAAATTAAAAATATTAGTTAATGGTTCACAGACTTCCATTTTGCATTCCTTTAGAACCCTTGAAAAAACCTCATCAGGACCCGGTGACTTATTTTGCTTCAGTCTGTCTATCTGCTTCACAACCATTTCACTAGTGACTGTGATGTTACATAATTTATCTTCTTCTGATCCACTATAAAAATTAATTACCGGAATATTATTAGTGTCTTCCTGAGTAAAAACCGAGAGAAAATAATTATTTAAAATCGAGCACATTTCATTCTCTTTGTCAGTAAGATGCCCATAGTTATTTTTAAGGGGACCTATCTTATCTCTGACTTTTGTTCTATAGACCTGGAAAAAACTTTTTGGGTTAGTTTTAGAATCCCTAGCAACTTTAATTTCATAGTCCCTTTTAGCTTTTCTTATCCCCTTTTTAATGTCCCTCTTAATGTCAATATACTGATTCATAAGATGACCCTCGCCTCTTTTGATACGCCTATAAATTCCTTTCTTATGCCCTAGTAGATATTTCAGCCTATTATTCATCCATCTTGGGTCATTTCTATTTGATCTAATTTCCTTATAAGGGATAAACGTTCTTTGAGCAGCATGTATTGTATTCAGAAAACTGTCATATTGATAGCTCGCTTCGTTACCCCAGTCAACAGATGATAAGTGTTCTCTAAGCCCATCGTAATCTGCTAGGCGAAAATCTGGGATTGTTACTGAGTTATCCCTACTATCATACTTCCATTCAATTCTAAATGTAATTGATTTGTGGTCGCTGGCACCCAGTTCCTCTGAAACTTCTAAATTATTAACAAGGGATTCATTGTTTGCCAGAACTAAGTCAAGCAGGTTATTACCCCTTGTAGGTTCTGTCACAAACTGCTTCAAAAAACAATCCTGAACTACTTTTAAGAAATCGTATGATTCTAAATTCCCAGTTAAGAAATTCCAATCAATATGACTAAAGTTAAAGTCTCCTAGAATTACTACATTATCGTGCCTTGTGGCCCTAACAATTTCCTCCCATAGTAGTCTCCCCTGGTCCCTATCTAAATTTGGGGGACGGTATATCACACCTAAAATTAATTTTACATGCCCCTCTGAAAATTCTATCCAAACAGACTCTGTATGTGTTACTACAGACTTAATACCTGTTTTTATGCAACAGTTCAAGCGATCTCGGACATACAATGCCACCCCACCCCCCTTCCCGATACTTCTATCTACTTGGAACTATTTAAAACCCTGAATGTGACATTCTGCAGGCATGTCCCGACTTTTTGAATTAAACCACGTTTCAGTAATGGCAAATACATCTATGTTACCTGCACTAGCAACTAGTCTCAACTCGTTCATCTTATTCCTAGCACTGCGACTATTTGTGTAATAAATATTTAATGACCCTCCTATCTCTTTACCCTTCCTGCTCCTTTCTGTTATTCCACTAAACCTATTACTGTCATTGTCAATTAGTGCCACTGGCTTTCCAATATCCTCCTCATTTTGCCTATTACTAGTTCTCCTAGTACTCATGTTACTACCCTGCGACTTCACAGTTTTCCCGCCAAAACCCATACCACTAACTATTCCTAGTTTAAAGACCTAACAGCTCCCTCCACTGCGTTGGCCAGTGCTCCCACCCCACACCTAGACAAGTGAACCCCATCCCTGGCATACATGTCATTTCTGCCATAGAAGAGGTCCCAGTTGTCAATGAATGTTACCGCATTTTCCTTACAATATTTGTCCAGCCAGCAATTGACACCAATTGCTCTGGACAACCATTCATTTCCAACTCCTCTCCTTGGCAAAATGCCCCATATGACAGGTTTGCCACCCTTCTTCCTAATTATCTCTATTGCTGACCTATACCTGCTAATCAGGTCCTCACTCCTACGTCTGCCAACATCGTTGCCTCCAGCACTGAGACAGATAATAGGATTGCTCCCATTACCTCTCATGATGTCATCCAGACGGCTAACAATATCCTTCATCCCAGCCCCAGGAAAACATACTCTCTGCCTCCTACTCCTATCCTTCAAACAGAATGCCCTATCCATGTACCTAATCTGGCTATCCCCAACAACAACAATGTTTTTACCTTCCTTGGCGTCGTCCGTAGTGATGCTCCGAGTAGTCGACTCACATTCGCCAGGTAGCATTACACCACTTGTAGAATTCGTCATGACGTTCTCGATGGTCTTCGTTGGGGTTTCTAGGGATGTCTCACTCACGTCTGCCAATGCTTCCTTGGTGCTCGTTGTGGCATTCCCAGTAGAACACTCACATTCGTCAGGTAGCACCGAGAATGAGTTGGAAGTTTCCACGGCAGTCTTCTGGTTTCTCGTTGTTTCTGCCTCTCCAACCGTTTTCTTAATCTTCAGCTTGGTTCCATGTTGCCCGACCACTGACCAAGCTCCCTTCTTAACCTGGGGACTCACAACAGGTGGATTACTACGAATCCTCTTGTTCTCCTCCGTTAATCGCCGTATCTCCAGTTTAGCAACTCTGAGCTCTTCTCTCAGCTGCTGGTAAAGCTGCTCAAGAGAGGGCATCCTGGTTCAGATTCACAGAGAGCACACAAACAGGTCTTCACAGAGCTAAGTACACGTCACCACTGAAGTACACATCACCACTGAGTACACGTCACCACTGAGTACACGTCACCACTGAGTACACCACTGAGTACACGTCACCACTGAGTACACCTCACTTAGACACCTGTCTTTCCCGCTGTCTACGCTGTTCTCTGAGAAAGAGAGAGAATGTGTGTGTGCGTGTGTGTGTGTGTGTGTGTGTGTGTGTGTGTGTGTGTGTGTGTGTCGAGGAGCTCCGTGTGCTCCACAAGGCAACATCGAACTCAGCTGCGAACTCGTCTTCGTCTGACACACCCGACGGGGGTTAACCTGAAGCCATCCTCAGCAAGGTCACCACAGCTAACGTGCAGCAGAAACTTAACTTTTCCCAAATACAAAGGCTGAAGGGTGCCCTGAACACCCCCTATCAAGGATGGGGGGACTGCTCTCCTTACATTACCTCTTCACGTCGTCTTCCACCGTCTCCGTTTATTATTTTCTGTAATGGACTGAAGAAGCCAATGGTTAGCTGAAACGTCCCTGCAGTCAAGGAACTCCAAGGTTTCACGTGTGTCTTATTCATCTGCTGGTCTTTTCTGTTTGGTAACGTTATTGAAGCTAAAACTTTGAGTAGTTTTAAAAATAGGTTAGGCAAATCCATGAGTGGGTGTGGGTGGGCCAGTAGGCCTGCTGCAGTGCTTCTTCTTTCTTATGTTCTTATGCTTTTATGTATACAATTACTATGGTAATCAGAACTCTCTGCAACAATTGTAAGTGGAGCATCTTGTGAGCAACGTAGCTAATATCTTGGCATCACACACACACACACACACACACACACACACACACACATATAACACATATAACACATATAACACCAGGTACATCTCCTGAAGCGCACATTAACCAAATAACTGCTGCAGCATATGGGCGCCTAGCAAACCTCAGAACAGCATTCCGACATCTTAATAAGGAATCGTTCAGGACCCTGTACACCGTATACGTTAGGCCCATATTGGAGTATGCGGCACCAGTTTGGAACCCACACCTAGCCAAGCACGTAAAGAAACTAGAGAAAGTGCAAAGGTTTGCAACAAGACTAGTCCCAGAGCTAAGAGGTATGTCCTACGAGGAGAGGTTAAGGGAAATCAACCTGACGACACTGGAGGACAGGAGAGATAGGGGGGACATGATAATGACATACAAAATACTGAGAGGAATTGACAAGGTGGACAAAGACAGGATGTTCCAGAGATTGGACACAGTAACAAGGGGACACAGTTGGAAGCTAAAGACACAGATGAATCACAGGGATGTTAGGAAGTATTTCTTCAACCACAGAGTAGTCAGTAAGTGGAATAGTTTGGGAAGCGATGTAGTGGAGGCAGGATCCATACATAGCTTTAAGCAGAGGTATGATAAAGCTCACGGCTCAGGGAGAGTGACCTAGTAGCGATCAGTGAAGAGGCGGGGCCAGGAGCTCGGACTCGACCCCCGCAACCTCAGCTAGGTGAGTACAACTAGGTGAGTACACACACACACACACACACATGAAGAAAGGTTGAGGGAAATCGGCCTGACGACACTGGAGGCCAGGAGGGTCAGGGGAGACATGATAACGACATATAAAATACTGCGCGGAATAGACGAGGTGGACAAAGACGGGATGTTCCAGAGATGGGACACAGACACAAGAGGTCACAATTGGAAGTTGAAGACTCAGATGAATCAAAGGGATGTTAGGAAGTATTTCTTCAGTCATAGAGTAGTCAGGCCATGGAATAGCCTAGAAAGTGATGTGGTGGAGGCAGGAACCATACATAGTTTTAAGGCGAGGTATGATAGAGCTCATGGGGCAGGGAGAGAGAGGACCTAGTAGCAATCAGCGAAGAGGCGGGGCCAGGAGCTGTGAATCGAACCCTGCAACCACAAATAGGTGAGTACAAATAGGTGAGTACACACACACACACACACACACACACACGCGCGCGCGCACAAACACACACACACACACACACACGGACACACACACACACACACACACACACACACACACACACACACACACACACACACACACACACACACCTAGGACCTAGTAGCAATCATCGAAGAGGTGGGGCCAGGAGCTGTGAATCGACCCCTGCAACCACAAATAGGTGAGTACACACACACACACACACACACACATGTTAGAGAAAGTACAAAGGTTTGCAACAAGGCTAGTCCCAGAGCTCAAGGGAATGTCGTACGAGGAAAGGTTAAGGGAAATCGGACTGACGACACTGGAGGACAGAAGGGTCAGGGGAGACATGATAACGACATACAAGATACTGCGGGGAATAGACAAGGTGGACAGAGATAGGATGTTCCAAAGAGGGGACACAGGGACAAGGGGTCACAACTGGAAGCTGAAGACTCAGACGAGTCACAGGGAAGTTAGGAAGTATTTCTTCAGTCATAGAGTTGTCAGCAAGTGGAATAGCCTAGCAAGTGAAGTAGTGGAGGCAGGAACCATACATAGTTTTAAGAAGAGGTATGAGAAAGCTCAGGAAGCAGAGAGAGAGAGGATCCAGTAGCGATCAATGAAGAGGCGGGGCCAGGAGCTGAGTCTCGACCCCTGCAACCACAATTAGGTGAGTGCAATTAGGTGAGTACACACCCACACACACATGAAGATTGGGGAAAGGCAAAGAAGACCGCGGACGGAGTACAGTCTAGGGGGCCAGAGACTACAAACCTCACTCAAGGAAAAAGATCTTGGGGTGAGTATAACACCAGGTACATCTCCTGAAGCGCACATTAACCAAATAACTGCTGCAGCATATGGGCGCCTAGCAAACCTCAGAACAGCATTCCGACATCTTAAACACCTAGCCAAGCACGTAAAGAAACTAGAGAAAGTGCAAAGATTTGCAACAAGACTAGTCCCAGAGCTAAGAGGTATGTCCTACGAGGAGAGGTTAAGGGAAATCAACCTGACGACACTGGAGGACAGGAGAGATAGGAGGGACATGATAACGACATACAAAATACGGAGAGGAATTGACAAGGTCGACAAAGACAGGATGTTCCAGAGATTGGACACAGTAACAAGGGGACACTGTTGGAAGTTGAAGACACAGATGAATCACTGGGATGTTAGGAAGTATTTTTTCAGCCACAGAGTAGTCAGTAAGGGGAATAGTTTGGGAAGCGATGTAGTGGAGGCAGGATCCATACATAGCTTTAAGCAGAGGTATGATAAAGCTCACGGCTCAGGGAGAGTGACCTAGTAGCGATCAGTGAAGAGGCGGGGCCAGGAGCTCGGACTCGACCCCCGCAACCTCAACTAGGTGAGTACAACTAGGTGAGTACACACACGCACACACACACACACACACACACACCGTGACAAAAGTTTTGGATCCTGGGACTAAGGTTCACCACAGAAATCCTCAAGAAACACCACTTCCTGGATACAGTCAGCAGGAACTACCATTTCAGATAGTCAGAATGTAAGGCAGGAGGCTCGATCCTCTGTCATCCCAGAAACGACTGTAGCGTGCCATGACCCGGATAGCAAAGAGAGTTCCATAAATGATTCATAAAAGGGATCATCACAGTCGAAGTATCGGAAAATACGACGTTCGTAATTCCAGGAAGATGATCTACTTCCGCTAGTGGATTTTTCCACTGGTGACGCCGCCTCCAACTGCTTTATCTCACCTGTCTGCAGTATAAGAGCCCTTTTTCCACGCATATGCTGTACTTTTATCAAGACTGACAGACTGAACACATTGACTCAAGGCTGAAGGACTGATTTCCTCAAAATCCCTCTCAACTTTCACCACTCTGCTCTTGTAATGTACTGAGGAAGCCACTGGCTGGAGAAGTGTTTCCACAATAAAAGATACCAAATGTCTCTCGTTCGCCAGTTACATTCTAGCCCAGATGAACCTATAAGAGGCCTTTAACCTCATCGTCACTAGAGCAGACGAAGGAAGAGTGGTAGTGTACCCGGACTCGAGCGGTTACGACAAAGCTGAATAATTATTTTGACTGGCAACATCACTGGTTAACACAAGCCTGGCGGGACACATGCTTTTATCGGTGTAAAATTGTTGGGATTTAATAACAGCTCAGATTCACTTCTGCTTATACAGTGAATTTTTTTTTTTTATGAAAATGCGGGAAACTCCGTTAGTAGGAAGAATGACAACCCTGATGGCGTTAACCCAACTGTTGAAGTCCGTTTTTGCATGGCTGAGTACGGTTGTAAAGGATCATTGTTGTTGTATTGCTGAGTACTGTTGCAAGTAATCATCGGTCATCACGGATCTAAGTGATGATTTGCTCAGTTTCATAGAAGGTATCTGCTTATATATGTATGTTGATTCAAACATTTCAGGCAGCCTATGAGCGAGGGTCTTTATTTCTGGAAAAGCTCACAGACCGGAAAGCGTCGGTAATCTGGATTGCTCCACAAGCAATAATTCACATTGCTGGTCAACAAGCTGAAGTTGAAGGTCAACTGTGACTTATCAACATCAAGTCTGACAGGAGAGAGGCGCCGGCGGACGTAAGTTCGATCACCTCAAAATTCTTGGAATTCCTGAATAAATTCGCTATGCAAATCAAGCAGTAATAAAGAATACTTTTTTCAGGTTCAGCTGAAAACTGAACTATTGTTTTTAATGGAGGAGATAAAGAAAAATAATATTGTCATAAATGCCATGATATTGTAATATGTGGAAAGGGTGTTTTTCCTTGCAGTTCTGAATCGAGTTTGTTCATGAGGTCTCTCACATCAAAGGCAAATGCAAGTTTACATTTTGTAAATAATAGTAGAATTTTTTTTCAACTTAATAAAAGTTATCAAAGGCAAAACATGCAGTATATATATATATATATATATATATATATATATATATATATATATATATATATATATATATATATATATATATATATATATATATATATATATATATATATATATATATATATATATATATATATATATATATATATATATATATATATATATATATATATATATATATATATATATATATATATATAGTGTTGGAGTGGTTGGTACTTTTGTTTAATAAATGTATGAAAGAGGGGAAGGTACCTAGGGATTGGTGGAGAGCATGTATAGTCCCTTTATATAAAAGGAAAGGGGACAAAAGAGATTGTAAAAATTATAGAGGAATAAGTTTATTGAGTATACCAGGAAAAGTGTATGGTAGGGTTATTATTGAAAGAATTAGAGGTAAGACAGAATGTAGGATTGCGGATGAGCAAGGAGGTTTCAGAGTGGGTAGGGGATGTGTAGATCATGTGTTGACATTTAAGCATATATGTGAACAGTATTTAGATAAAGGTAGGGAAATTTTTATTACATTTATGGATTTAGAAAAAGCATATGATAGAGTGGATAGAGGAGCAATGTGGCAGATGTTGCAAGTATATGGAATAGGTAGTAAGTTGCTAAATATTGTAGAGTTTTTATGAGGATAGTGAGGCTCAGGTTAGGGTGTGTAGAAGAGAGGGAGATTACTTCCCGGTAAAAGTAGGTCTTAGACAGGGATGTGTAATGTCACCATGGTTGTTTAATATATTTATAGATGGGGTTGTAAAAGAAGTAAATGCTAGGGTGTTCGGGAGAGGGGTGGGATTAAATTATGGGGAATCAAATACAAAAAGGGAATTGACACAGTTACTTTTTGCTGATGATACTGTGCTTATGGGAGATTCTAAGGAAAAATTCCAAAAGTTAGTGGATGAGTTTGGGAGTGTGTGTAAAGGTAGAAAGTTGAAAGTAATCATAAAAAAGAGTAAGGTGATGAAGGTATCAAATGATTTAGATAAAGAAAAATTGGATATCAAATTGGGGAGGAGGAGTATGGAAGAAGTGAATGTTTTCAGATACTTGGGAGTTGACGTGTCGGCGGATGGATTTATGAAGGATGAGGCTAATCATAGAATTGATGAGGAAAAAAAGGTGAGTGGTGCGTTGAGGTATACGTGGAGCAAAAAAACGTTATCTATGGAGGCAAAGAAGGGAATGTATGAAAGTATAGTAGTACCAACACTCTTATATGGGTGTGAAGCTTGGGTTGTAAATGCAGCAGCGAGGAGACGGTTGGAGGCAGTGGAGATGTCCTGTCTAAGGGCAATGTTTGGTGTAAATATTATGCAGAAAATTCGGAGTGTGGAAATTAGGAGGTGTGGAGTTAATAAAAGTATTAGTCAGAGGGCTGAAGAGGGGTTGTTGAGGTGGTTTGGTCATTTAGAGAGAATGGATCAAAGTAGAATGACATGGAGAGCATTTAAATCTGTAGGAGAAGGAAGGCGGGGTACGGGTCGTCCTCGAAAAGGTTGGAAGGAAGGGGTAAGGGAGGTTTAGTGGGCGAGGGGCTTGGACTTCCAGCAGGCGAGCATGAGCGTGTTCGATAGGAGTGAATGGAGACGAATGGTATTTGGGACCTGACGATCTGTTGGAGTGTGAGCAGGGTAATATTTAGTGAAGGGATTCAGGGAAACCGGTTATTTTTATATAGCCGGACTTGAGTTCTGGAAATGGGAAGTACAATGCCTGCACTCTAAAGGAGGAGTTCGGGATATTAGCAGTTTGGAGGAATATGTTGTGTATCTTTATATGTATATGCTTCTAAACTGTTGTGTTCTGAGCACTTTTGCAAAAACAGTGATTATGTGTGAGTGAGGTGAAAGTGTTGAATGATGATGAAAGTATTATCTTTCGGGGATTTTCTTTCTTTTTGGGTCACCCTGCCTCGGTGGGAGACGGCCGACTTGCTAAATATATATATATATATATATATATATATATATATATATATATATATATATATATATATATATATATATATATATATATATATATATACACGCACTGAGAGATATACACTGAGACATACATTGTGAAGTGTAAATATCCCACTCAGTGCTGCGTTAGCCAGCATATACATGAAGATCCTTGTAAAAGAGGAGTTCTAGTTTATTATTGCCAGTGCTATAACAGCTGCGGTAGGTGAACGACATACTAGTGCTGTAACCAAGGAATCTCAACATACACAACCTCCTCGAATAGATGAAGGCAGTAGAGCCCACCATTACAGTCACCCTAGAGTTCAAGAAAGACTGTCAACATCCCTTCGTAGAGGTTCTCTTCAGAGCCCAGGGCACCAACACTCTAGCATTTAGAGTGTACAGGATACCCACCAACAAAGACGATCTGATACATTTCTGCTCTCACCACGACACACGGACCATAACAGGGCTAGTTATAGGTTTCTTCCTGAGAGACTGTCGTATCTCAAGTCCTGATTTTCCTGGAGGAGTGCACCTGCATTTTTCAGGCGTTTACTTGACTTCAGTTTCCTGCCTTCTCCATACACGACAGTGGAGGAAAGACGAGGATCATCCTCAGCACGACACGCAGGGAACAAACGGCCATGAGGTACTTGGTCGTCCCATGCAGCAGTATACCCAGCAGTACGACACTTGCTCTGGCTAGAAGCAGCATCCAGCTGGCAACTGAGACTTCCACATTCATTAGAGAACTCTACACAAATAACCCGCGCATGGGAGAAAGAAGCTTTTGACGACGTTTCGGTCCGACTTCGACCATTGTTCCAGTCACGGTATTCTGCTTTCTTTGTTCTTCACCAGGGAGCTTGTCACGAAGTGGTTCACCACACGCAAACCAATTTCCTCTGCCTGGATTTACACGGTCTGGCGGGTCATTTCGAAAACAAGTAGGACAAACAAGTAGAAATTTCTCTACCAGGATCAGCGAGCACAAATACGTGTGAAGCAGTGACGACTTAAGTATCGTGTGTGTGTGATCCACAGGTAACGTGCGCGTGATCCACAGGAGCACAGCGTGACACATACCAAGAGATCGGGTACATATATAATACATATGTAGTACATACGTGGGAAATAAGGACTGTTTACATAAACATATGCACACACTTGGTGAGAACAGCACTGTTGTTAGGCACTTGAATAGCTGTAGCACACACACACACACACACACACACACACGTATTCATATACAACAGGCCTAGTGTCTAATCGACATGTGCCTAGGACAAAATGGTAACTAACTAACCTCCTTTCCGCATACATATTTGGAGTGACCGAGGTCCCAGAACCCCCCTCCCCCCCCCAAAAAAAAAAATAAAAATAAACTCAACTATTTACATTTCGGATTTTTTTTTCTTTTCAAGATCTCGTTGGTATGGCATACCTTCGATACCTGTTTCACATCCTTGGTATCAGTAAATTATTTGTTGAAGATTCAGAGGATAATAACAATAGAGGCAACTTGGATGACCTGATTATCATGATTATCATGATTATCATGATACTCTGGTGTGTTAGCAACAATTATCCTGGTGTAATGTGCCTCATGTAACAGCGGAGGATAATGAGCACAGCACCACCCAGTTTAATCCTTTCCGCCTTCATTAAGGTAAGAGCACCTGTGTGGGGGTTACGGTGGGGGAGGTTACAATGTGGGGGTTACAGTGTGGGGGTTAGTTACGGTGTGGGGGTTACAGTGTGGGGGTTACGGTGTGGGGGTTACGGTGGGTGAGGTTACAATGTGGGGGTTACAGTGTGGGGGTTACAGTGTGGGGGTTACGGTGGGGGAGGTTACAGTGTGGGGGTTACGGTGTGGGGGTTACAATGTGGGGGTTACAGTGTGGGGGTTACAGTGTGGGGGTTACGGTGGGGGAGATTACAGTGTGGGGGTTACGGTGTGGGGGTTACAGTGTGGGGGTTAGAGTGCGGGGTGGGGTAACGGTGGGGGTTACGGTGGGGTGTGGGAGTTTAGTGGGGTTACCTGGAGGTTATTCCTGGGATCAACGCCCCCGCGGCCCGGTCCATGACCAGGTCTCCCGGTGGATCAGGGCCTGATCAACCAGGCTGTTACTGCTGGCCGCACTCAGTCCAGCGTACAAGCCACAGCCCGGCTGATCCGGCACTGACTTTAGGTATCTGTCCAGCTCTCTCTTGAAGGCAGCCAGGGGTTTAATGGTAATTCCCTTAATGCTTGGTGGGAGGCTGTTGAACAGTCTTGGACCCCGAACACTTATGGGGTTTTCTCTTAGTGTACCAATGGCGCCCCTACTTTTAATTGGGGGTATTTTGGGGGGTTATATGGGGACGTGAGAGAGACAGAGACAGAGATAGAGAGACATTGGAATACACACACACACACTCACACACACACACACACACACACACACACACACACACACACGCACGCACACACACACACACACACACATACACACACACACACACACACACACACACACACACACACACACACACGCACACACACACACACACACACACACACACACACACACACACACACACACACACACACACACACACACACACACACACACACACACACACACCCGCGAGCGCACGGGGCCAGGAGCTGTGACTCGTTCCCTGCAACCACCACAAATAGGTGAGTGCACACAAAGGCTTTACAGGCTTCCCTAGCACGATAGGTCCTATGGAAGGGTCAGCGAGAGGCTTCC
>NC_091322.1:14195058-14255058 GCF_038502225.1 Cherax quadricarinatus
GATGAGCTGGAAAGGAAGATGGAAGAGAGGTTAGCAGCAGAATGCAGAAGGTGGAAGCAACAGGCCACAGCAGCAGAAATCAAGATAGAGAGATTAGAAGAGGAGCTGAGACATCTGAAACAGCACAGAGACAAAGATATTACAGAAGTAGTATCGGCAATGGCTACATCAAACACAGACAACAGGTCTGAAGGATGCATGGAAACTAAACTGTATGCAGAGTTCCTGTCAAACCCACATGGGGCCAAAACAAAGACAGAGAGCACACTAGGACAGAACGAGAGGTTGGAAGACATTGAAGGAACTAGAACATGTGCAAGGACCTTACCAGATACCTGTGGGGGCCAGGAACAGGTGAGCAGGAAGGACAAACCAAGAAGCATAGGGGCCATAACTAGGGAAGGGACTGAAGGAAGGAACACTCCACGGGAAGGAACTAAAACACATCAGAGGATGCAATGGGAGTCACAGTGGGAGGTGGAAAGGGAGAGATCCGTGTTTGTCTATGGGCTAGACGAAGCTAAAGGGGAAACTTATGATGAAAGAAAGCAGGAGGAGAAAAAAGCAATTGAAGATATCATGAAGGTGATAGGCGAGGGGGACATGACCCAGGTGGCAAATTTTCGGAGAATCGGGTGGTTCACAAAGAAAAGGAATCGGCCTCTCAAAGTAATTTTCAAGGCAGAATCAACTCGAACCATGATCCTGCAGGAGAAAGCACGGCTGAGAGGCAAGCAGGAGTTCCGGAGTGTGTACCTCGATCGAGACAGAACACAGGACGAAAGGAAGACAATGAAAGAGAGAGTTCAAAAACGAAAGGAGAAATGGGAGGAAATCAAAAAGGAGAGCAGAATAACCCAGGATCAAATGGAAGGACAAGCGCATCCCCCAGAAACACCTGCAGAAGGACTCCAGCCACGACACCCCCAAGGCAACTGAACAATCCAAACCAACCATCACACACCAATCCCTCTGTTTCCACCCCCCACACCACAGTTACAGTATTAGAACAGAAGTTGAAGGTTTGGTACACAAATGCAGATGGATTAACGAATAAACATGAGGAATGGCAAGAAAAAATCAATGAGAAGTCCCCAGACATCATAGCAGTTACAGAAACAAAACTCACGGAGACAATAGCAGATGCAATCTTCCCACCAGGATACCAGATCATGAGGAAAGATAGAAGGGGCAGGGAGGGAGGTGGGGTTGCTCTGCTCGTAAAAAACAGATGGAAATTCGAGAAAATGGAAGGCATAGATGAGACGGGAGAAAGAGACTACTTAGCAGGTACACTTCTGTCTGGGGAACACAAAGTGGTCATTGCAGTGATGTATAATCCACCACAGAACTGCAGGAGGCCAAGAGAGGAATATGAAGAGAGCAACAGAGCAATGGTGGACACACTTGCTGAGGTGGCAAGAAGAGCTCACTCCAGCAGAGCAAAGTTGCTGGTTATGGGGGATTTCAACCACAGGGAGAGTGACTGGGAAAACCTGGAGCCACATGGGGGTCCCGAAACATGGAGAGTCAGGATGTTGGACGTGGTGCTGGAAAACCTCATGCAGCAACATGTTAAGGACACTACCAGAGAGAGAGGGGAGGATGAACCAGCAAGATTGGACCTTGTGTTCACCCTGGGCAGCTCAGACATTGAGGACATCAAGTACGAGAGTCCCCTAGGCGCTAGCGACCACATGGTTTTGTGCTTTGAATACATAGTAGAGCTGCAAGTGGAGAGAATAACAGGAGTTGAATGGGAAAAGCCTGACTATAAAAGAGGGGACTACATAGGGTTGAAGAACTTCCTGCGGGAGGTCCAGTGGGACAGAGAACTGGCAGGAAAGCCAGTAAATGAAATGATGGAATATGTAACAACAAAATGCAAGGAGGCAGTGGAAAGGTTTATTCCCAAGGGCAACAGTAACAACGGGAAGACCAGAACGAGCCCCTGGTTTACCTGACGGTGTAAGAAGGCAAAAACAAAATGCAATAGAGAATGGAAAAAGTACGGAAGGCAGAGAACACACGAAAATAGGGAGATCAGTCGCAGAGCCAGGAATGAGTACGCACAGGTAAGGAGGGAGGCCCAACGACAGTATGAAAATGACATAGCATCGAGAATCAAGACTGACCCGAAACTGTTGTATAGCCACATCAGGAGGAAGACAACAGTCAAAGACCAGGTGATCAGATTAAGGACAGAAGGTGGAGAACTCACAAGAAATGATCAGGAGGTATGTGAGGAGCTGAACAGGAGATTTAAGGAAGTTTTTACAGTAGAGACAGGAAGGGCTGTGGGAAGACAGCACAGAAGGGAACTTCAAGAGGGAATATACCAACAAGTGTTGGATGACATACGAACAACTGAGGAGGAGGTGAAGAAGCTCTTACGTGACCTTGACACCTCAAAGGCGATGGGACCAGACAACATCTCCCCATGGGTCCTTAGAGAAGGAGCAGAGATGCTGTGCATGCCTCTAACCACAATCTTCAACACATCCCTTGAAACTGGGCAACTACCTGAGAAATGGAAGACAGCTAATGTAGTCCCCATATTTAAGAAAGGAAACAGAAACGAGGCACTAAACTACAGACCTGTGTCTCTGACATGTATTGTGTGCAAAGTCATGGAGAAGATTATCAGGAGGAGAGTGGTCGAACACCTGGAAAGGAACAAGATTATAAATGAAAACCAGCATGGGTTCATGGAAGGCAAATCTTGTATCACAAACCTCCTGGAGTTTTATGACAAGGTAACAGAAGTAAGACACGAGAGAGAGGGGTGGGTAGATTGCGTTTTCCTAGACTGCAGGAAGGCCTTTGTCACAGTTCCCCACAAGAGATTAGTGCAGAAGCTGGAGGATCAGGCGCATGTAAAAGGGAGGGCACTGCAATGGATAATGGAATACTTGACAGGGAGGCAGCAACGAGTCATGGTACATGAAGAGGTATCACAGTGGGCGCCTGTTACGAGCGGGGTCCCACAAGGGTCAGTTCTAGGACCAGTGCTATTTTTGATATATATGAACGACATGAATGAAGGAATAGACTCTGAAGTGTCCCTGTTCGCAGATGACGTGAAGTTGATGAGAAGAATTAAATCGGACGAGGATGAGGCAGGACTGCAAAGAGACCTGGACAGGCTGGACATGTGGTCCAGTAACTGGCTTCTCGAATTCAATCCAGCCAAATGCAAAGTCATGAAGATTGGGGAGGGGCAAAGAAGACCGCAGACAGAGTATAGGCTAGGTGGACAAAGACTACAGACCTCACTCAGGGAGAAAGACCTTGGGGTGACCATAACACCGAGCACATCACCGGAGGCACACATCAACCAAATAACTGCTGCAGCATACGGGCGCCTGGCAAACCTGAGAATAGCGTTCCGATACCTTAATAAGGAATCGTTCAAGACACTGTACACTGTGTATGTTAGGCCCATACTGGAGTATGCAGCACTAGTCTGGAACCCACACCTGGTCAAGCACGTCAGGAAGTTAGAGAAAGTACAAAGGTTTGCAACAAGGCTAGTCCCAGAGCTCAAGGGAATGTCGTACGAGGAAAGGTTAAGGGAAATCGGACTGACGACTCTGGAGGACAGAAGGGTTAGGGGAGACATGATAACGACATACAAGATACTGCGGGGAACAGACAGGGTGGACAGAGATAGGATGTTCCGGAGAGGGGACACAGGGACAAGGGGTCAAAACTGGAAGCTGAAGACTCAGACGAGTCACAGAGACGTTAAGAAGTATTTCTTCAGTCATAGAGTTGTGAGCAAGTGGAATAGCCTAGCAAGTGAAGTAGTGGAGGCAGGAACCATACATAGTTTTAAGAAGAGGTATGACAAAGCTCAGGAAGCAGAGAGAGAGAGGACCCAGTAGCGATCAGTGAAGAGGCGGGGCCAGGAGCTGAGTCTCGACCCCTGCAACCACAATTAGGTGAGTACACACACACACACACACACACACTGCAAGGCAGTGTGGGACACACAGTGAAGAAAGAAATGAGATTGAGAAAATCATCACGGAAATAGGTGAAGAGATGGACGAGATTGTAAATTTTCAGAGAATAGGGGGGGTACTCGAAGGGGAGAAACCGACCAATCAAGCTGATTCTCAGGACGGAAACAGTGCAGAACAGGATCCTCCAAGAGAAACCACGATTGAAATACTCGGAGGAGTACAAGAGGGTGTTCCTAGACAGAGACAGAACAAAATCAGAACGACTGCAGCTGAGGGAGAGGACAAAAAAGCGAAAGGAGCTAGGAAAAGAGACAAGGATGGAACCAGCAGAGGTCAGTCAGAGCAGAACACAACAGCAAGGGCAAGCACACACACAACTATTCTCAGAACCATACAACCTATCACACCATCCCAACACACACTACAATCCATACCCACAGCCTCCACCCAACACCGAGCTATAGAATCCCACAGTATGCCACCAGGTCTCCCACCCTCACAGGCCCCCCAAACCACAGTGTTGGAAAGGAAACTGAAGGTATGGTACACAAACGCTGATGGAATAACAAATAAGTGGGAGGAGTGGCATGAAAGAGTCAAAGAAGCATCACCGGACATCATAGCTCTCACAGAAACCAAGCTTACAGGTATGATAACAGATGCCATCTTTCCAACGGGATACCAAATCCTGAGGAAAGACAGAGGGGACAGGGGGGGGTGGAGGAGTGGCGTTGCTGATCAAAAATCGCTGGAATTTTGATGAGCTGGAGAGAGGAGACAGCGGAGAAGAAAGTGATTACATAGCGGGAACACTTCACTCTGGAGGTCCCGAGGTGGTAATAGCAGTGATGCATAACCCACCACAGAACAGCAGGAGGCCAAGGCAAGAGTACGACGAGAGCAATAGAGCGATGGTTGACACACTGGCTAGAGTGGCCAGAAGAGCTCAAGCATGCAGGGCAAAGCTCCTGATCATGGGTGACTTTAACCACAAGGAGATCGATTGGGAGAACTTGGACCCACATGGGGGCCAAGATACATGGAGGGCTAAGGTGATGGAGGTGGTACTGGAAAACTTCATGTGCCAACACGTAAGGGACACTACAAGAGAGAGAGGAGAGGATGAACCAGCAAGGCTGGACTTAGTATTCACCTTGAGTAGTGCAGATATCGAGGACATCACATATGAAAGACCCCTTGGGGCCAGTGACCATGTGGTTTTAAGCTTCGAAAACACAATAGAGCTACAAGTGGAGGGAGAAGCAGGAAGGCCAGGACGAATGAAGCCAAACTACAAGAAAGGGGTCTACACAGGAATGACAAACTACCTGAACGGGGTTCAGTGGGACAGAGAACTGGCAGGGAAGCCAGTTAATGAGATGATGGAATATGTAGCAACAAAATGCAAGGAGGCTGAGGAGAGGTTTGTACCCAAGAGTAACAGGAATAATGAAAAAGCCAGGATGAGCCCATGGTTTACCCAAAGGTGCAGGGAGGCAAAAACCAAGTGTGCTAGGGAATGGAAGAAATATAGAAGGCAAAGGACCCAGGAGAATAAGGAGAACAGTCGTAGAGCCAAAAGCGAATATGCACAGATAAGAAGGGAGGCCCAAAGATAATATGAAAATGACATAGCAGCGAAAGCCAAATCTGACCCGAAACTGTTGTACAGCCACATCAGGAGGAAAACAACAGTCAAGGACCAGGTAATCAGGCTAAGGAAGGAAGGAGGAGAGACAACAAGAAATGACCGTGAAGTATGTGAAGAACTCAACAAGAGATTCAAAGAAGTGTTCACAGAGGAGACAGAAGGGACTCCAGAAAGACGAAGAGGTGGGGCACACCACCAAGTGCTGGACACAGTGCACACAACCGAGGAAGAAGTGAAGAGGCTTCTGAGTGAGCTAGATACCTCAAAGGCAATGGGGCCAGATAACATCTCCCCATGGGTATTGAGAGAGGGAGCAGAGGCGCTATGTGTACCCCTAACAACAATATTCAATACATCAATCGAAACAGGGAGATTGCCTGAGGCATGGAAGACAGCAAATGTAGTCCCAATCTTTAAAAAAGGAGACAGACATGAAGCATTAAACTACAGACCAGTGTCACTGACATGTATAGTATGCAAAATCATGGAAAAGATTATCAGGAGAAGAGTGGTGGAACACCTAGAAAGGAACGATCTCATCAACAGCAGCCAACATGGTTTCAGGGACGGGAAATCCTGTGTCACAAACCTACTGGAGTTCTATGACATGGTGACAGCAGTAAGACAAGAGAGAGAGGGGTGGGTGGATTGCATTTTCTTGGACTGCAAGAAGGCGTTTGACACAGTTCCACACAAGAGATTGGTGCAAAAACTGGAGGACCAAGCAGGGATAACAGGGAAGGCACTACAATGGATCAGGGAATACTTGTCAGGAAGACAGCAGCGAGTCATGGTACGTGGCGAGCTGTCAGAGTGGGCACCTGTGACCAGCGGGGTCCCGCAGGGGTCAGTCCTAGGACCACTACTGTTTCTGGTATTTGTGGACGACATGACGGAAGGAATAGACTCTGAGGTGTCCCTGTTTGCAGATGACGTGAAGTTGATGAGAAGAATTCTCTCGATCGAAGACCAGGCAGAACTACAAAGGGATCTGGACAGGCTGCAGACCTGGTCCAGCAATTGGCTCCTGGAGTTCAATCCCACCAAGTGCAAAGTTATGAAGATTGGGGAAGGGCAAAGAAGACCGCAGACGGAGTACAGTCTAGGGGGCCAGAGACTACAAACCTCACTCAAGGAAAAAGATCTTGGGGTGAGTATAACACCAGGCACATCTCCTGAAACGCACATCAACCAAATAACTGCTGCAGCATATGGGCGCCTAGCAAACCTCAGAACAGCATTCCGACATCTTAATAAGGAATCATTCAGGACCCTGTACACCGTGTACGTTAGGCCCATATTGGAGTATGCGGCACCAGTTTGGAACCCACACCTAGCTAAGCACGTGAAGAAACTAGAGAAAGTGCAAAGGTTTGCAACAAGACTAGTCCCAGAGCTAAGAGGTATGTCCTACGAGGTGAGGTTAAGGGAAATCAACCTTACGACACTGGAGGACAGGAGAGATAGAGGGGACATGATAACGACATACAAAATACTGAGAGGAATTGACAAGGTGGACAAAGACAGGATGTTCCAGAGATTGGACACAGTAACAAGGGGACACAGTTGGAAGCTGAAGACACAGATGAATCACAGGGATGTTAGGAAGTATTTCTTCAGCCACAGTGTAGTCAGTAAGTGGAATAGTTTGGGAAGCGATGTAGTGGAGGCAGGATCCATACATAGCTTTAAGCAGAGGTATGATAAAGCTCACGACTCAGGGAGAGTGACCTAGTAGCGATCAGTGAAGAGGCGGGGCCAGGAGCTCGGACTCTAGCCCCGCAACCTCAACTAGGTGAGTACAACTAGGTGAGTACAACTAGGTGAGTACACACACACACACACAAATATATATATATATATATATATATATATATATATATATATATATATATATATATATATATATATATATATATATATATATATATATATATATATATATATATATATATATATATATATATATATATATATATATATATATATATATATATATATATGTATGTATATATATATATATATATATATATATATAGATATAGATATATATATATATATATATATATATATATATATAAATATATATATATATATATATATATGTCGTGCCGAATAGGCAGAACTTGCGATCTTGGCTTAAATAGCAACGCTCATCTTGCCACATAGGACAAGTGAGAATTTGTGTATGGAATAATTTCGCCAAAATCATTCTGAACCTAACGAAAAATATATATTTCACTGTGTTTGTTTAGTATTAAATTATTGTAAACAAATCTAAAATATATTTAGTTGGGTTAGGCTAAAATAAATTGTTCTTGTTATAATAAGGTTAGGTAAGTTTTCTAAGTTCCTTTTGGTGCAAAATTATAATTTTTTACATCAACATTAATGAAAAAAAATATCTTTAAACATATAAAAGAAAATTTTCGAAAGGGCTTAATTTTAAATGAGTTCTTGCTAATTGACCAGTTTTACATATTCGGCACGACACATATATATATATATATATATATATATATATATATATATATATATATATATATATATATATATATATATATATATATATATATATATATGTGTATAATAGTCAGAGGGCTGAAAGGGGGTTGTTGAGGTGGTTTGGTCATTTAGAGAGAATAGATCAAAGTAGAATGACATGGAGAGCATTTAAATCTGTAGGAGAAGGAAGGCGGGGTACGGGTCGTCCTCGAAAAGGTTGGAAGGAAGGGGTAAGGGAGGTTTAGTGGGCGAGGGGCTTGGACTTCCAGCAGGCGAGCATGAGCGTGTTCGATAGGAGTGAATGGAGACGAATGGTATTTGGGACCTGACGATCTGTTGGAGTGTGAGCAGGGTAATATTTAGTGAAGGGATTCAGGGAAACCGGTTATTTTTATATAGCCGGACTTGAGTCCTGGAAATGGGAAGTACAATGCCTGCACTCTAAAGGAGGAGTTCGGGATATTAGCAGTTTGGAGGAATATGTTGTGTATCTTTATATGTATATGCTTCTAAACTGTTGTGTTCTGAGTACCTCTGCAAAAACAGTGATTATGTGTGAGTGAAGTGAAAGTGTTGAATGATGATGAAAGTATTTTCTTTTTGGGGATTTTCTTTCTTTTTGGGTCACCCTGCCTCGGTGGGATACGGCCGACTTGTTAATATATATATATATATATATATATATATATATATATATATATATATATATATATATATATATATATATATATGCAAAACAACCACTCTGAAAGAATAGAGAAATTCCAAGTTCCTTGATAATGTGAGTAGTCACGAAAGCGCTTGGAATTTCTCTATTCTTTCAGAGTGGTTGTTTTGCATATTTTGAAATCACCTGTTTACTGTGATCTTATTGCATATATATATATATATATATATATATATATATATATATATATATATATATATATATATATATATATATATATATATATATATATATATGTATATATATATATATATATATATATATATATATATATATATATATATATATATATATATATATATATATATGTCTTAGACATCTGAACTGTATCTGAAGAATTTTTGGGGAGTCAACGCCCCCGCGGGCCGGTCCCAGACCAGTCCTCCATTACGAAAAAGAGACTTATCAGACCCGTGACAAATATTTTCCTTTACTTTTAAAAACATGAAACCTCATTATCAGTGACACAATATATATAAGAACAAGATAGCGGGTAGAATAAATGGCTGCTGGACGTAGAATCAACAATGTTGCTTATTCATACTTGGTAACTTGTTTTAGATTTCGTCTGATATTCCTGCACTCTTTCTAACAGGAGTGCACTGACACTAGCTTTGAGGGAACAAGAGCTAGAGTTCCACTAGGATATATTAGAAAAGTATCCAGTCCTGACACCTTCATCACTTCTAATATACGAAGGTCAAGAATATTAAAATGTATTGGCATTCAGGAGAGGTGTGAGGGTTCTGACGATGGTGAGTGAGAGTCGAGATGGCATCAGGTAGTCCATGAGGTCACGTGAGTCCTGTGTTGTGAAGTAGGTTGAGGTTGTGAGATATGTTGAGGTTGTGAGGTAGGTTGAGGTTGTGACGACGTTTGGGCTTAGTCTGGTTCAGTATCATGTATATCAGTGCTCTTTAAATTTTTCAGCTTCCAGTATTATGTTCCACAGTATCAGTGACGGCGATCAATGAGGCTTCCAGGCCCCTTCGTCGTCTAAGCTCGGCTTCAATAAGAAAGAGTTGCACCTCATTCTAACTCATCAGATGCCCCGTTGAATTTCTGTGAAGGACACACGCATTCTCCAAGTCGTCCCTGTTGCAGGAGCTTCCATGCTCACCCAGGAGGAGAGATAGACTTCTGGTTGTTTCTCCTACCTCTTTATAGGAGCAGTGTCCACAGGGGATGGTGTAGATGCCTGCTGTGGAAGATGTGTAACGCTTCGCTTCCCAGTGTGGTAGTTGATGTCTCCAGCAAGCACCTGGTGGACACATTGATAATGCTACCAGCAAGCACCTGGTGGATACACTGATGTTGCTTCTAACAAGCACCTGACGAGTATTCCAAGCAACATACCCACAAGGAAGCACTAAAAACGGTTTGGAAGAATATTCCCTGACTATTTAAGGATAACTTGTGCCTTGAATTTGCAGTCCCGGACGAAGGAGAAACTAAAGACATGTGAAGCTTTGTGTTATATAGATACATTCCTTTCCAGGGATAATAAGGGCTGGTGATGCCACTATCCCTCAAGAAGAAACCAATAAGGACACATCTCTTAATGCCAGTGTCATGGTGTGACACCATGTCCCTTTTTCCATATTCTTAATCAGCATAGATGATTTAGCGAATCCCACATCACAGTGGGCTTGGGTTTGAGAGAGACTTGTCTAGTATGGGCCAGTAGGCCTGCAGCAGTGTTCCTCCTTTCTTGTGTTCTTATCAGATGGTGTTACGTATATTTTTTAAACTTAAATGATCATGTAGGATGCAGTTATTCATCGCTGACTGTTTCACTTGGGGGAGGGAAGACACAGTCGTGCCAAGACGGTGGTGACTGTGAGCCAAGACTTTAAGATGTTTCAATAAGAATATCTGTAAGAAATATAAACAACTTTTTCCGATAATGATAATGACTCTTAGCGTTGTTCTTGCTTACCCCCTTTTCTCTCTCTCTCTCTCTATCTCTCTCTCTCTCTCTCTCTCTCTCTCTCTCTCTCTCTCTCTCTCTCTCTCTCTCTCTCTCTCTCTCTCTCTCTCTCTCTCTCTCTCTCTCTCTCTCTCTCTCTCTCTCTCTCTCTCTCTCTCTCTCTCTCTCTCTATCTCGCTCTCTCTCTCTCTCTCCTTACCTCTTTTCATCCATCTTCTATTACATCTGTATCTTTTTTTTTAATCTTTTTTTATTTCTTTGGCTTCGTGTTTCCTCACTCCTAACCCTCCTCCTGCCTCTCATTTTTACCTTTCTTTGACTTCCTACCTGCTTTCTCCCTTCCCTCACTTATCTCCCTTTCCATCACAGCTGCCTCTCCTAATCGCCTCAGCACTGTATCACAACAACGTTCCCCTCTCCTTCCCCTCTTATTCCCCTCTCTTTCCTCTTCCCTTTATCTCTAATATCTACCCTTTACATCCCAGCTCCATCTACCGCCCCTCCATCACACCACCTTCCCTCGTCTCCCCTCCCATTTACTTCTTCCCTCATGTTCCTCACCCCTCACCTCTCCATCCTCCCGTCTCTCACTTCTTCCTCTCCCCTCTCCCCTCTCCCCATTCCTCTCCCCGTTCCTTCCCCTCACTAGCCCGTCTGGTGTACACCACAGTGTTGGTCAGCTCAGGAAAAGGGTCTCCGGTCAGATCGTCTTGGTCCCTGGCCAAGGTTCAGCTTCAAGACGGTGGTCCGGAATCTTGCAAGAGGTGTCCAAGAGGCATTCTTGACCAGGATTACTCTCGCTCAAGAGCACTCCAAAACCCAGAAAGAAGATTCTTCTTAATGCTCAAATAATCTCAAGGAACTTAATCTCACTCAATAGAATTATCTTATATTCCCTTATTCTCAATACTATTGTTACGTGATTAACAATAGTGCGTATAGAAAATAAGAGAAAATAAGATTCCCGTAGATATACTTAGAGTTATACTCTAAACATGAAACTAAAACCATAACAGAGATAACACATTCAATAAAATCTTTTAATTATTACTGGGATGTTCAAGATCAATATTCGTCAAGGAATTGTCTCTCATGTGTCAAGTTGTCTTGATAACAGGTGTTCTTGTCTTGATAACAGGTGTTCTTGTCTTGATAACAGGTGTTCTTGTCTTGATAACATGTGTTCTTGTCTTGATAACAGGTGTTCTTGTCTTGATAACATGTGTTCTTGTCTTGATAACATGTGTTCTTGTCTTGATAACATGTGTTCTTGTCTTGATAACATGTGTTCTTGTCTTGATAACATGTGTTCTTGTCTTGATAACATGTGTTCTTGTCTTGATAACATGTGTTCTTGTCTTGATAACAGGTGTTCTTGTCTTGATAACATGTGTTCTTGTCTTGATAACATGTGTTCTTGTCTTGATAACAGGTGTTCTTGTCTTGATAACAGGTGTTCTTGTCTTGATAACAGGTGTTCTTGTCTTGATAACATGTGTTCTTGTCTTGATAACAGGTGTTCTTATCTTGATAACATGTGTTCTTATCTTGATAACAGGTGTTCTTATCTTGATAACATGTGTTCTTGTCTTGATAACATGTGTTCTTGTCTTGATAACAGGTGTTCTTGTCTTGATAACATGTGTTCTTGTCTTGATAACAGGTGTTCTTGTCTTGATAACAGGTGTTCTTGTCTTGATAACAGGTGTTCTTGTCTTGATAACATGTGTTCTTGTCTTGATAACAGGTGTTCTTGTCTTGATAACATGTGTTCTTGTCTTGATAACATGTGTTCTTGTCTTGATAACAGGTGTTCTTGTCTTGATAACAGGTGTTCTTGTCTTGATAACAGGTGTTCTTGTCTTGATAACAGGTGTTCTTGTCTTGGTAACATGTGTTCTTATCTTGATAACATGTGTTCTTGTCTTGATAACATGTGTTCTTATCTTGATAACATGTGTTCTTGTCTTGATAACATGTGTTCTTGTCTTGATAACATGTGTTCTTGTCTTGATAACAGGTGTTCTTGTTTTGATAACATGTGTTCTTGTCTTGATAACATGTGTTCTTGTCTTGATAACATGTGTTCATGTCTTGATAACAGGTGTTCTTGTCTTGATAACAGGTGTTCTTGTCTTGATAACAGGTGTTCTTGTCTTGATAACATGTGTTCTTGTCTTGATAACATGTGTTCTTGTCTTGATAACATGTGTTCTTGTCTTGATAACATGTGTTCTTGTCTTGATAACGTGTTCTTGTCTTGATAACAGGTGTTCTTGTCTTGATAACATGTGTTCTTGTCTTGATAACAGGTGTTCTATTAATAACATGTGTTCTTGTCTTAATAACATGTGTTCTTCTCTTAATAACATGTGTTTTCTCTTAATAATATGTGTTCTTCTCTGATGATGTCTCTGGTGGGCGAGACTTATGATGTCTCTGGTGGGCGAGACGTCTCTCACATACTTGTCTGTGTCAGTCGTCATGTCTGACACCTCCACTCCTGACGCACTAACATCATCAGGACATGAGTTTCACTTCTAGGTCATGTCTGATCCTCATAACCTTCCATCAACAGACTTACCAACATCACCGACATGAATTTCACAGTGAACAAGCTGAACAATTTCCAAACCACTGACACAGTGAACAAGCTGAACAATTTCCAAACCACTGACACAGTGAACAAGCTGAACAATTTCCAAACCACTGACACAGTGAACAAGCTGAACAATTTCCAAACCACTGACACAGTGAACAAGCTGAACAATTTCCAAACCACTGACACAATGAACAAGCTGAACAATTTCCAAACCACTGACACAGTGAACAAAATGAACAATTTCTAAACCACTAACACAGTGAACAAGCTGAACAATTTCCAAACCACTGACACAATGAACAAGCTGAACAATTTTCAAACCACTGACACAGTGAACAAGCTGAACAATTTCCAAACCACTGACACAATGAACAAGCTGAACAATTTTCAAACCGCTGACACAATGAACAAGCTGAACAATTTCCAAACCACTGACACAGTGAACAAGCTGAACAATTTCCAAACCACTGACACAGTGAACAAGCTGAACAATTTTCAAACCACTGACACAGTGAACAAGCTTAACAATTTTCAAACCACTGACACAGTGAACAAGCTGAACAATTTCCAAACCACTGACACAGTGAACAAGCTGAACAATTTCCAAACCACTGACACAGTGAACAAGCTGAACAATTTCCAAACCTCTGACACAGTGAACAAGCTGAACAATTTCCAAACCTCTGACACAGTGAACAAGTTGAACAATTTCCAAACCACTGACACACTGAACAAACTGAACACTTTCCAAACCACTGACACAGTGAACAAGCTGAACAATTTCCGAACCACTGACACAGTGAACAAGCTGAACAATTTCCAAACCACTGACACAGTGAACAAACTGAACAATTTCCAAACCACTGACACAGTGAACAAGCTGAACAATTTCCAAACCACTGACACAGTGAACAAACTGAACAATTTCCAAACCACTGACACAGTGAACAAGCTGAACACTTTCCAAACCACTGACACAGTGAACAAGCTGAACAATTTCCGAACCACTGACACAGTGAACAAGCTGAACAATTTCCAAACCACTGACACAGTGAACAAGCTGAACAATTTCCAAACCAATGACACAGTGAACAAGCTGAACAATTTCCAAACCACTGACACAGTGAACAAGCTGAACAATTTCCAAACAACTGACACAGTGAACAAGTTGAACAATTTCCAAACCACTGACACAGTGAACAAGCTGAACAATTTCCAAACCACTGACACAGTGAACATGCTGAACAATTTCCAAACCACTGACACAGTGAACAAGCTGAACAATTTCCAAACCACTGACACAGTGAACAAGCTGAACAATTTCCAAACCTCTGACACAGTGAACAAGCTGAACAATTTCCAAACCACTGACACACTGAACAAACTGAACAATTTCCAAACCACTGACACAGTGAACAAGCTGAACACTTTCCAAACCACTGACACAGTGAACAAGCTGAACAATTTCCAAACCACTGACACAGTGAACAAGCTGAACAATTTCCAAACCACTGACACAGTGAACAAGCTGAACAATTTCCAAACCTCTGACACAGTGAACAAGCTGAACAATTTCCAAACCTCTGACACAGTGAACAAGTTGAACAATTTCCAAACCACTGACACACTGAACAAACTGAACACTTTCCAAACCACTGACACAGTGAACAAGCTGAACAATTTCCGAACCACTGACACAGTGAACAAGCTGAACAATTTCCAAACCACTGACACAGTGAACAAACTGAACAATTTCCAAACCACTGACACAGTGAACAAGCTGAACAATTTCCAAACCACTGACACAGTGAACAAACTGAACAATTTCCAAACCACTGACACAGTGAACAAGCTGAACACTTTCCAAACCACTGACACAGTGAACAAGCTGAACAATTTCCGAACCACTGACACAGTGAACAAGCTGAACAATTTCCAAACCACTGACACAGTGAACAAGCTGAACAATTTCCAAACCAATGACACAGTGAACAAGCTGAACAATTTCCAAACCACTGACACAGTGAACAAGCTGAACAATTTCCAAACAACTGACACAGTGAACAAGTTGAACAATTTCCAAACCACTGACACAGTGAACAAGCTGAACAATTTCCAAACCACTGACACAGTGAACATGCTGAACAATTTCCAAACCACTGACACAGTGAACAAGCTGAACAATTTCCAAACCACTGATACAGTGAACAAGCTGAACAATTTCCAAACCACTGACACAGTGAACAAGCTGAACAATTTCCAAACCTCTGACACAGTGAACAAGCTGAACAATTTCCAAACCACTGACACACTGAACAAACTGAACAATTTCCAAACCACTGACACAGTGAACAAGCTGAACACTTTCCAAACCACTGACACAGTGAACAAGCTGAACAATTTCCGAACCACTGACACAGTGAACAAGCTGAACAATTTCCAAACCACTGACACAGTGAACAAGCTGAACTATTTCCAAACCAATGACACAGTGAACAAGCTGAACAATTTCCAAACCACTGACACAGTGAACAAGCTGAACAATTTCCAAACCACTGACACAGTGAACAAGTTGAACAATTTCCAAACCACTGACACAGTGAACAAGCTGAACAATTTCCAAACCACTGACACAGTGAACAAGCTGAACAATTTCCAAACCAATGGCACAGTGAACAAGCTGAACAATTTCCAAACCACTGACACAGTGAACAAACTGAACAATTTCCAAATCACTAACACAGTGAACAAGCTGAACAATTTCCAAACCACTGACACAGTGAACAAGCTGAACAATTTCCAAACCACTGACACAGTGAACAAGCTGAACAATTTCCAAACCACTGACACACTGAACAAACTGAACAATTTCCAAACCACTGACACAGTGAACAAGCTGAACAATTTCCAAACCACTGACACAGTGAACAAGCTGAACAATTTCCGAACCACTGACACAGTGAACAAGCTGAACAACTTCCAAACCACTGACACAGTGAACAAGCTGAACAATTTCCAAACCAATGACACAGTGAACAAGCTGAACAATTTCCAAACCACTGACACAGTGAACAAGCTGAACAATTTCCAAACCACTGACACAGTGAACAAGCTGAACAATTTCCAAACCACTGACACAGTGAACAAGCTGAAAAATTTCCAAACCACTGACACAGTGAACAAGCTGAACAATTTCCAAACCACTGACACTGTGAACAAGCTGAACAATTTCCAAACCACTGACACAGTGAACAAGCTGAACAATTTCCAAACCACTGACACATTGAACAAACTGAACAATTTCCAAACCACTGACACAATGAACAAGCTGAACAATTTCCAAACCACTGACACAGTGAACAAGCTGAACAATTTCCAAACCACTGACACAATGAACAAGCTGAACAATTTCCAAACCACTGACACAGTGAACAAGCTGAACAATTTTCAAACCACTGAGACAATGAACAAGATGAACAATTTCCAAACCACTGACACAATGAACAAGCTGAACAATTTCTTGTATAAAATAGGCATTAATCCAACAAACATCATTCTCTCTCTCTCTCTCTCTCTCTCTCTCTCTCTCTCTCTCTCTCTCTCTCTCTCTCTCTCTCTCTCTCTCTCTCTCTCTCTCTCTCTCTCTCTCTCTCTCTCTCTCTCTCTCTCTCTCTCTCTCTTTCTCTCTTTCTCTGTCTATCTATCTATCTATCTATCTATCTATCTATCTATCTATCTATCTATCTATCTATCTATTTATCTACCTATCTATCACACACTCTCACACACCTGCTTTCTCTTCTCCATTTATTTTTTCCAGTCCTCTTCTTCGTCTCTTACTCTTCTACTACATTTGTTATCTTCCATTTCCTTTCCTCTTCTTCCTCTCCTTATCTCTTCCCTCCTCCTCATTATCACATTCCTCCTTCCTATGTTGCTTTAATACGTGGTTCAAGTTGTACTTAATTTAGGTACGATGCTGCTTATTTTAGGCACATTGGTACCTATAGTAGGTCCAGTGGTACCTATAGTAGGTCCAGTGGTACGTATAGTAGGTCCAGTGGTACCTATAGTAGGTCCAGTGGTACGTATAGTAGGTCCAGTAGTACCTATAGTAGGTCCAGTGGTACCTATAGTAAGTCCAGTGGTACCTATAGTAGGTCCAGTGGTACGTATAGTAGGTCCAGTGGTACCTATAGTAGGTCCAGTGGTACCTATAGTAGGTCCAGTGGTACGTATAGTAGGTCCAGTGGTACCTATAGTAGGTCCAGTGGTACGTATAGTAGGTCCAATGATACGTATAGTAGGTCCAGTGGTGCGTATTGTAGGTCCAGTGGTACGTATAGTAGGCTCGGTGGTACCTATAGTAGGTCCAGTGGTACGTATAGTAGGTCCAGTGGTACATATAACAGGTCCAGTGGTACGTATAGTAGATCCAGTGATACCTATAGTAGGTCCAGTGGTACGTATAGTAGGTCCAGTGGTACGTATAGTAGGTCCAGTGGTACGTATAGTAGGTACAGTGGTGCCTATAGTAGGTTCAGTGGTATCCATGGTAGGTCCAGTGGTACGTATAATAGGCACAGTGGTGCCTACAGTAGGTTTAGTGGTACTTAATTTAGGTTCAGTGGCACTTATATTGGGTCCAGGAGTATACTTGGAGTATACCTGGAGAGGGTTGAGGGGGTCAACACCCCCGCGGCCCGGTCTGAGACCAGGCCTCGCCTGGTCTCAGTGGTAAGTATTGTAGGTCCAGTGGTACCTATAGTAGGTCCAGTGGTACCTATTGTAGCTTGAGTGTTGCATATTTTAAATCCTGCAGTATTCTTACAGTGCCAGTGGCACCCACCACTGAACAAGTGTATCATACTAGGGGATTCAAACTTCTTCAACACCACTTTACGCCACTTAAAAGTCCACTTACTCGGTACTTCATACATCCGGTAAAATCATACTTTGGAAAAAGTTTTGTACATATAGACGAGGATATACAAATATTTTTTCTCATACAACTATGAGGAATACAGGAAATTATTAATGCAGTACGAGTTATACAAGGGAATATACACAGTTGTGGGACTGGGTTTACAAACTATCGTAAATTATTATTATTATTATTATTATTATTATTATTATTATTATTATTATTATGTTATTTATTACTGCCCATCTCCGCTAAACTTGGTTGGTAGGTAAGACACATAGGCAACAGTTAGGCAACTTTATTCCTAAACGTTTCGCCTACATCGATTACATCGTCTTCACATCTCTACTGTTCCTGCCTACTTTCTATATTCGACTGAAGAAGCCTACTGTGTAGGCGAAACGTTTCGGAATAAAGTTGCCTAACTGTTGCCTGTGTGTCTTACCTACCAACCTGTCGGTATTGTATACCATTTTGATGTTCATCTTGTCAGACACTGCAACACATGGCCTCTTGGTACAGAAAACGCCTTAGACAACCCTTTCAAGTGATAACTGTTGGATCTGAGAGGGATTTGACCTCTCAGTGGCTACACTCTCACTACTACTACTACTCTGCACCTCTCCTTCCGACAGTATTTAAGTCTCCGCACTGTCGCTTAATCTTCAGATAGTTCCTGACTATGGAACTGAACTTCTCCAGGCCGAGGGACTGACAACCTCAAATTCTACAACTTCAAGGGTGATGGACTGATTACATCGTCTTCACATCTCTACTGTTCCTGCCTACTTTCTGTATTCGACTGAAGAAGCCTACTGTGTAGGCGAAACGTTTCGGAATAAAGTTGCCTAACTGTTGCCTTTGTGTCTTACCTACCAACCTGTCGGTATTGTATACCATTTTGATGTTCCGCTAAACTTGTTGTATCAGGCGTTGTATAACAGTGTGTGTGGATTACGAATACCTCCCATGACCCTCAAGGTTGTAACCTGGCAGTGACACTGTCATGACCTGTGAGTTACTGTCATGACATTGCTAGATACCTCCCATAGGACTGTCCCTGCGATTGAATAGGTACTATCATGATGAGTGAGTAGGTACTGTCATGACCTGGCGTACTGTCATGACCTGGCGAGTGAGTAGGTACTGCAATAACCTGGCGATTGAGTAGGTTCTCTCATGACCTAGCGAGCAATTACTGTCATGACCTGGCGAGTGAGTAGGTACTGTCATGACCTGACGAGTGAGTAGGTACTGTCATGACCTGGCGAGTAAGTAGGTACTGCAATAGCCTGGCGATTGAGTAGGTTCTGTCATGACCTAGCGAGCAATTACTGTCATGACCTGGCGAGTGAGTAAGTACTGTCATGACCTAGCGAGTAAGTAAGTACTGTCATGACCTGGCGAGTGAGTACGTACTGTCATGACCTGGCAAGTTAGTAGGTACTGTCATGACCTGGCGAGTAAGTAAGTATTGCGATAACCTGGCGATTGAGTAGGTACTGTCATGACCTGGCGATTGAGTAGGTACTGTCATGACCTCGCGAGTGAGTAGGTACTGCCATGACTTGGCGAGTGAGTAGGTACTGTCATGACTTGGCAAGTGAGTAGGTACTGTCATGGCCTGGCGAGTGAGTAGATACTGTAATGACCTGGCGAGTAAGTTGGTACTGTCATGAAATGGCGAGTGACTAGGCACTGTCATGACCTAACGAGTGAGTAGGTACTGTCATGACCTACCGAGTGAGTAGATTCTTTCATGACCTGGCAAGTGGGTAGGTACTGTCATGACTTGACAAGTAAGTAGGTACTATCATGACCTGGCGAGTGAGTAGGTACTGTCATGACCTGGCGAGTAAGCAGGTATTGTCATGACCCGGCGAGTAAGTAGGTACTGCAATAACCTGGCGATTGAGTAGGTACTGTCATGACCTAGCGAGAAATTACTGTCATGACCTGGCGAGTGAGTAGGTACTGTCATGACCCTGCGAGTAAGTAGGTATTGCGATAACCTGGCGATTGAGTAGGTACTGTCATGACCTGGCGATTAAGTAGGTACTGCCATGACCTGGCGAGTGAGTAGGTACTGCCATGACTTGGCATGTAAGTAGGTACTGTCATGGCCTGGCGAGTGAGTAGGTACTGTCACGACCTGGCGAGTAAGTAGGTACTGTCATGACCTGGTGAGTAAGTAGACACTGTCATGACCTAACGAGTGAGTAGGTACTGTCATGACCTACCGAGTGAGTAGATACTTTCATGACCTGGCGAGTGAGTA
Source organism: Cherax quadricarinatus (assembly GCF_038502225.1). Lineage (NCBI taxonomy): Eukaryota > Metazoa > Arthropoda > Malacostraca > Decapoda > Parastacidae > Cherax > Cherax quadricarinatus. Next base: position 14,215,644 of record NC_091322.1, read on the forward strand.
GGTACTGTCATGACTTGACAAGTGAATAGGTACTATCATGACCTGGCGAGAGAGTAGGAACTGTCATGACCTGGCGAGTAAGTAGGTACTGTAATGACCTGGCGATTAAGTAGGTACTGCAATAACCTGGCGATTGAGTAGGTACTGTCATGACCTAGCGAGTAATTACTGTCATGACCTGGCGAGTGAGTAGGTACTGTCATGACCTTGCGAGTAAGTAGTTACTGCCATGACCTGGCGAGTAAGTAGGTACTGCCATAACCTGGCGATTGAGTAGGTAGTGTCATGACCTGGCGATTGAGTAGGTAACTGTCATGACCTGGCGAGTGAATAGGTACTCTCATGACCTAGCGAGTAAGTAAGTACTGTCATGACCTGGCGAGTGAGTAGGTACTGTCATGACCTGGCGAGTAAGTAGGTACTGTCATGACCTGGCGTGTAACTAGGTATTGCGATAACCTGGCAATTGAGTAGGCACTGTTAGGGCCTTGCGATTGAGTAGGTACTGTCGTGACCTGGCGAATGAGTAGGTACTGTCATGACCTGGCGAGTGAGTAGGTACTGCCATGACCTGGCGAGTGAGTAGGTTCTGTCATGACTTGGCGAGTAAGTAGGTACTGTCATGACTTGGCGAGTAAGTAGGTACTGTCATGACCTAATGAATGAGTAGGTACTGTCATGACATTGCGAGTGAGTAGATACTTTCATGACCTGGCGAGAGAGTAGGCACTGTCATGACCTGGCGAGTGAATAGGTACTGTCATGATTTGACAAGTGAGTAGGTACTGTCATGACCTGGCGAGTAAGTAGGTACTGTCATGACCCGGCGAGTAAGTAGGTACTGCAATAACCTGGCGATTGAGTAGGTTCTGTCATGACCTAGCGAGCAATTACTGTCATGACCTGGCGAGTGAGTAGGTACTGTCATGACCTGGCGAGTGAGTAGGTACTGTCATGACCTGGCGAGTAAGTAGGCACTGTCATGACCCAGCGAGTAAGTAGGTACTGTCATGACCTGGCGAGTAAGTAGGTATTGCGATAACCTGGCGAGTGAGTAGGTACTGTCATGACCAGGCGAGTAAGTAGGTACTGTCATGACCTGGCGAGTAAGTAGGTATTGCGATAACTTGGCGATTGAGTAGGTACTGTTATGACCTGGCGATTAAGTAGGTACTGTCATGACCTCGCGAGTGAGTAGGTACTGCCATGACCTGGCGAGTGAGTAGATACTGCCATGACTTGGCATGTGAGTAGGTACTGTCATGGCCTGGCGAGTGAGTAGGTACTGTCATGACCTGGCGAGTAAGTAGGTACTGTCATGACCTGGCGAGTAAGAAGTCACTGTCATGACCTAACAAGTGAGTAGGTACTGTCATGACCTACCGAGTGAGTAGATACTTTCATGACCTGGCGAGTGAGTAGGTACTGTCATGCCTTGACAAGTGAATAGGTACTATCATGACCTGACGAGTGAGTAGGTACTGTCATGAAGGGCGAGTAAGTAGGTACTGTCATGACCTGGCGATTAAGTAGGTACTGCAATAACCTGGCGATTGAGTAGGTACTGTCATGACCTAGCGAGTAATTACTGTCATGACCTGGCGAGTGAGTAGGTACTGTCATGACCTGGCGAGTAAGTAGGTACTGTCATGACCTGGCGAGTAAGTAGGTACTGCCATAACCTGGCGATTGAGTAGGTAGTGTCATGACCTGGCGATTGAGTAGGTAACTGTCATGACCTGGCGAGTGAGTAGGTACTCTCATGACCTAGCGAGTAAGTAAGTACTGTCATGACCTGGCGAGTGAGTAGGTACTGTCATGACCTGGCGAGTAAGTAGGTACTGTCATGACCTGGCGTGTAACTAGGTATTGCGATAAACTGGCGATTGAGTAGGTACTGTTAGGGCCTTGCGATTGAGTAGGTACTGTCATGACCTGGCGATTGAGTAGGTACTGTCATGACCTGGCGAGTGAGTAGGTACTGCCATGACCTGGCGAGTGAGTAGGTTCTGTCATGACTTGGCGAGTAAGTAGGTACTGTCATGACCTGGCGAGTGAGTGGGTGCTGCCATGACATCGCGATTGAGTAGGTACTCTCATGACCTGGCGATTGAGTAGGTACTGTCATGACCTGGCGAGTGAGTAGGAACTGCCAGGACATTTCCTGCTGTATGTAAGCAGGTACCATCAGTCACTATGTACACGAAACTCGTCTCATCTCGACTGTCGTCCATCAAACAACTCAAGGTTCAAGGTTCAAGGTACAAGGTTCAAGGTTCAAGGTTCAAGGTACAAGGTTCAAGGTTCAAGGTTCAAGGTTCAAGGTTCAAGTTTTGAAGTTTCTTAATAAGTTGCTGGCCAGGTCTGTGACGCTAAGTATCTGATAAACTTGACTGAAGCTGTAATGTGACTGAAGCCGTAATGTGACTGAAGCCGTAATGTGACTCAAGCCGAAATGTGACTCAAGCCGTAACGTGACTCAAGCCGTAATGTGACTCAAGCCGTAATGTGACTCAAGCCGTAATGTGACTCAAGCCATAATGTGACACAAGCCGTAATGTGACTGAAGCCGTAATGTGACTCAAGCCGTAATGTGACTGAAGCCGTAATGTGACTGAAGCCGTAATGTGACTGAAGCCGTAATGTGACTGAAGCCGTAATGTGACTGAAGCCGTAATGTGACTCAAGCCGAAATGTGACTCAAGCCGTAACGTGACTCAAGCCGTAATGTGGCTCAAGCCGTAATGTGACTCAAGCCGTAATGTGACTCAAGCCATAATGTGACACAAGCCGTAATGTGACTGAAGCCGTAATGTGACTCAAGCCGTAATGTGACTGAAGCCGTAATGTGACTGAAGCCGTAATGTGACTGAAGCCGTAATGTGACAGAAGCCGTAATGTGACTGAAGCCGTAATGTGACTCAAACCGTAACGTGACTCAAGCCGTAATGTGACTCAAGCCGTAATGTGACTCAAGCCGTAACGTGACTGAAGCCGTAATGTGACTGAAGCCGTAATGTGACTGCATATGTAACGTGACTGAAGCCGTAATCTGACTGAACCTGTAACGTGACTGAAGCCGTAACGTGACTGAAGCCGTAATGTGACTCAAGCCGTAATGTGACTCAAGCCGTAATGTGACTCAAGCCGTAAAGTGACTGAAGCCGTAACGTGACTGAAGCCGTAATGTGACTGAAGCCGTAATGTGACTGAAGCCGTAATGTGACTGAAGCCGTAATGTGACTGAACCTGTAACGTGACTGAAGCCGTAACGTGACTGAAGCCGTAATGTGACTGAAGCCGTAAAGTGACTGAAGCCGTAATGTGACTGAAGCCGTAAAAAAAGTGACTGAAGCCGAAACGTGACTGAAGCAGAAAAGTGACTGAAGCCGTAATGTGACTGAAGCCGTAAAGTGACTGAAGCCGTAATGTGACTGAAGCCGTAAAGTGACTGAAGCCGTAATGTGACTGAAGCCGTAATGTGACTGAAGCCGTAACGTGACTGAAGTCGTAACGTGACTGAAGCCGTAAAGTGACTGAAGCCGTAATGTGACTGAAGCCGTAAAGTGACTGAAGCCGTAAGGAGACTGAAGCAGTAAAGTGACTGAAGCCGTAATGTGACTGAAACCGTAATGTGACTGAAGCCGTAAAGTGACTGAAGCCGTAATGTGACTGAAGCCGTAATGTGACTGAAGCAGTAAAGTGACTGAAGCCGTAATGTGACTGAAGCCGTAATGTGACTGAAGCCGTAATGTGACTGAAGCCGTAATGTGACTGAAGCCGTAATGTGACTGAAGCCGTAATGTGACTGAAGCCGTAAAGTGACTGAAGCCGTAAAGTGACTGAAGCCGTAAAGTGACTGAAGCCGTAAAGTGACTGAAGCTGTGCCATACATCATACACAACCTTATATCTGTCATACACCACCTTAAGTGTCATACACCACCTTAAGTGTCATACTCCACCTTAAGTGTCATACTCCACCTTAAGTGTCATACACCACCTTAAGTGTCATACACCACCTTACATGTCGGTTCTCTGAACCATTCATCTACAAACCTGTCAGACACTGCAACTTCTTGGGATCTTAATACTTGGGAATTCCTCGCTTGCCTAATTCTTGGGCACGACCTACTTCAACATTGAACAAATGTTACACCACCTATGACTGCTGCACCTCTCCTGCCAACGGTTTATAAGCTCCTTCTCAGCACGTATGCCGTATTCTATTCAAGATTGATGGACTGACCACATCGACTCAAGGTTGAGGGACTGATTACCTCATTCTCCTCCTGTTCTTCAAGATTCTCCTTTGTATGGACTGATGAAGCCACTGTGTGGCGAAACGTTTCCTCAATAAAGATACCCAAGAGTTGCACATGTGTCTAATTTATCAACATGTCGGTTCTCTGAACCATTCATCTACAAATACATTTAGCATTGAATGGAAGTACGATAGTAGCGATAACTCAGTAACAGTCCCAGATTTTCGCTTAGCAGATTACGATGGGCTTAGAGAACACTTATCATCTGTTGACTGGGGTAACGAAGAGAGCTATCAATATGACAGTTTTCTGAACACAATACATGCTGCTCAAAGAACGTTTATCCCGTATAAAGAAATTAGATCAAATAGAAATGACCCAAAATGGATGAATAATAGGCTGAAATATCTACTAGGGCATAAGAAAGGAATTTATAGGCGTATCAAAAGAGGTGAGGGTCATCTTATGAATCAGTATATTGACATTAAGAGGGACATTAAAAAGGGGATAAGAAAAGCTAAAAGGGACTATGAAATTAAAGTTGCTAGGGATTCTAAAACTAACCCAAAAAGTTTTTTCCAGGTCTATAGAACAAAAGTTAGAGATAAGATAGGTCCCCTTAAAAATAACTATGGGCACCTTACTGACAAAGAGAATGAAATGTGCTTGATTTTAAATAATTATTTTCTCTCAGTTTTTACACAGGAAGACACTAACAATATTCCAGTAATTAATTTTTACAGTGGGCTAGAAGAAGATAAATTATGTAACATCACAGTCACTAGTGAGATGGTTGTGAAGCAGATAGACAGACTGAAGAAAAATAAGTCGCCGGGTCCTGATGAGGTTTTTTCAAGGGTTCTTAAGGAATGCAAAATGGAACTCTGTGAACCATTAACTAATATTTTTAATTTATCTCTTCAAACAGGTGTAGTGTCTGATATGTGGAAGATGGCTAATGTAACTCCTATTTTTAAAACAGGGGACAAGTCGTTACCGTCAAATTACCGCCCAATAAGCCTGACCTCAATTGTAGGCAAATTACTAGAGTCAATTATAGCTGAGATTATAAGAAGCCATCTCGATAAGCATAGCTTGATTAATTATACTCAGCATGGATTCACAAGAGGCCGGTCTTGTCTAACTAATTTATTAACTTTCTTCAGTAAAGCTTTTGAGGCTGTTGACCACAATAAAGAATTTGATATTATTTACTTAGATTTTAGTAAGGCTTTTCATAGAGTTCCGCACCATAGACTGTTAAAGAAAGTGGCAGCTCATGGCATTGGAGGAAAAGTGCTCTCGTGGATCGAGTCATGGCTCACTGACAGGAAGCAGAGTGTCCATAAATGGGGTTAAATCCGAGTGGGGATCTGTAACAAGTGGCGTTCCACAGGGATCAGTCTTGGGCCCGTTGTTGTTTATAATATATATCAATGATCTTGATGAGGGAATTACTAGTGATATGAGCAAATTCGCCGATGACACAAAGATAGGTAGGATAATTGATTCAAACGTAGATGTTATGGAACTTCAGGAGGATTTAAACAAACTCTATTCTTGGTCAGAAAAGTGGCAGATGCAGTTCAATGTAGATAAATGCAAGGTTCTGAAGCTTGGGAGTGCCCATAACCCTAGTACTTATAAGTTAAATGATGTAGAACTTAGCCATACAGATTGCGAAAAGGACTTGGGGGTTATGGTGAGCAGCAACCTTAAACCAAGACAGCAATGCCTAAGCGTACGTAATAAGGCAAATAGATTACTGGTATTTATATCAAGAAGTGTAAGCAAGAGAAGTCCAGAGGTCATACTGCAGCTTTAGACATCATTAGTAAGGCCTCACCTAGATTATGCAGCTCAGTTCTGGTCTCCGTATTACAAAATGGACATAAATTCGTTAGAAAACATTCAGCGTAGGATGACTAAATTAATACATAGCATTAGAAATCTTCCTTATGAAGAAGGATTGAAGACTCTTAAGTTACATTCACTTGTTAGACGAAGAATGAGGGGAGACCTGATCGAAGTGTATAAGTGGTAGATAGGTATTAATAAAGGGGATATTAATAATGTCTTGAGGATGTCTCTCCAAGAGAGAACCCGCAGTAATGGATTTAAATTAGATAAGTTTAGATTTAGAAAGGACATAGGAAAGTATTGGTTTGGAAATAGGGTAGTTGATGAGTGGAACAGTCTACCTAGTTGGGTTATTGAGGCTGGGACTTTGGGTAGTTTCAAATTTAGGTTGGATAAGTACATGAGTGGGATGGGTTGGATTTGAGTGGGACTTGCACATCAGAGCTTATTTCTTGGGTGGCATTGAAAATTGGGTTGGGCAAATGTTTTGTTAGTGGGATGGATTGTAAAGGACCTGCCTAGTATGGGCCAGCAGGCCTCCTGCAGTGTTCCTCCTTTCTTATGTTCTTATGTTCTTAAGTGTCATACACCACCTTAAGTGTCATACACCACCTTAAGTGTCATACACCACCTTAAGTGTCATTCACCACCTAAAGTGTCATACACCAATTTAAGTGTCATATTCCACATTAAGTGCCATACACCACCTTAAGTGTCATACACCACCTTAAGTGTCATACACCACCTTAAGTGTCATACTCCACATTAAGTGCCATACACCACCTAAAGTGTCATACACCACCTTAAGTGCCATACACCACCTTAAGTGTCATACACCACCTTAAGTGTCATTCACCACCGTAAGTGTCATACACCTCCTTTAGTGTCATACTCCACATTAAGTGTCATACACCACCTTAAGTGTCATACACCACCTTAAGTGTCATACTCCACATTAAGTGTCATACACCACCTTAAGTGTCATACACCACCTTAAGTGTCATACACCACCTGAAGTGTCATACACCACATTAAGTGCCATACACCACCTTAAGTGTCATACACCACCTTAAGTGTCATACACCACCTTAAGTGTCATACACCACCTTAAGTGTCATACTCCACATTAAGTGTCATACACCACCTTAAGTGTCATACACCACCTTAAGTGTCATACTCCACATTAAGTGCCATACACCACCTTAAGTGTCATACACCACCTTAAGTGTCATACACCACCTTAAGTGTCATACACCACCTTAAGTGTCATACACCACCTTAAGTGTCATACACCACCTTAAGTGTCATACACCACCTTAAGTGTCATACACCACCTTAAGTGTCATACACCACCTTAAGTGTCATACACCACCTTAAGTGTCATACACCAGCTTAAGTGTCATACACCACCTTAAGTGTCAAACACCACCTTAAGTGTCAAACACCACCTTAAGTGTCAAACACCACCTTAAGTGTCATACACCACCTTAAGTGTCATACACCACCTAAAGTGTCAAACACCACCTTAAGTGTCAAACACCACCTTAAGTGTCATACACCACCTTAAGTGTCATACACCACCTTAAGTGTCATACACCACCTTAAGTGTCATACACCACCTAAAGTGTCATACACCACCTTAAGTGCCATACACCACCTTAAGTGTTATACACCACCTTAAGTGTCATTCACCACCTTAAGTGTCAAACACCACCTTAGGTGTCATACACCACCTTAAGTGTCATACACCACCTTAAGTGTCATACACCACCTTAAGTGTCATACACCACCTTAAGTGTCATAGACCACCTTAAGTGTCAAACACCACCTTAAGTGTCGAACACCACCTTAAGTGTCAAACACCACCTTAAGTGTCATAGACCACCTTAAGTGTCATACACCACCTTAAGTGTCAAACACCACCTTAAGTGTCAAACACCACCTTAAGTGTCAAACACCACCTTAAGTGTCATACACCACCTTAAGTGTCATACACCACCTTAAGTGTCATACACCACCTTAAGTGTCAAACATCAGCATTTATACACAAAAATTCTTTTCTTAAGATTTCACATTATCCTCCTTCTATTAAATCTATCGGCTTGAATGCAAACTTCTAGCAAGCAATATTATTATTATTATTATTATTATTATTATTATTATTATTATTATTATTATTATTATTATTATTATTGTTATTATTATTATTATTATTATTATTATTATTATTATTATTATTATTATTATTATTATTATTATTATTATCATAATTATTATTATTATTATTATTATTATTATTATTATTATTATTATTATTATTAATATTATTATTGTTATTATTATTATTATTATTATTATTATTATTATTATTATTATTATTATTGTTATTATTATTATTATTATTATTATTATTATTATTATTATTATTATTATTATTACTATTATTATTATTATTATTATTATTTTTGTTATAATTATTATTTAATATCATTATTATTATTATTATTATTTTTATTAATATTATTATTATTATTATTATTATTATTATTATTATTGTTATTGTTATTGTTATTATTATTATTATTATTATTATTATTATTATTATTATTATTATTATTATTATTATTATTATTATTGTTATTATTATTATTTAATATCATTATTATTATTATTATAATTTTTATTACTATTATTATTATTATTATTATTATTATTATTATTATTATTATTATTATTATTATTATTATTATTATTATTATTATTATTATTATTATTATTATTATTGTTATTATTATTATTATTATTATCATTATTATTATTATTATTATTATTATTATTATTATTATTATTATTATTATTATTATTATTATTATTATTATTATTATTATTATTATTATTATTATTATTATTATTATCCTTGAACGGAGCTTAGTGGATGTTTCACAAGGTCAACAAATAATTAACAATTGCATAATGTGAGGGAAAAAAATTAGTGTTGGCGTTGTGTGGTGTGGGCGTCGTTATTGTGCTGGGGCTTGGGTGGGCGTGGTGTGGTGTGGGCGTCGTTATTGTGCTGGGGCTTGGGTGGGCGTGGTGTGGTGTGGGCGTCGTTGTTATGCTGGGGCTTGGGTGGGCGTGGTGTGGTAAGGGCGTCGTTATTGTGCTGGTGCTTGGGTGGGCGTGGTGTGGTGTGGGCGTCGTTATTGTGCAGGGGCTTCGGTGGGCGTGGTGTGGTGTGGGCGTCGTTATTGTGCTGGGGCTTGGGTGGGCGTTGTGTGGTGTGGGCGTCGTTATTGTGCTGGGGCTTGGGTGGGCGTGGTGTGGTGTGGGCGTCGTTATTGTGCTGGGGCTTGGGTGGGCGTGGTGTGGTGTGGGCGTCGTTATTGTGCTGGGGCTTGGGTGGGCGTGCTGTGGTGTGGGCGTCGTTGTTATGCTGGGGCTTGGGTGGGCGTGGTGTGGTATGGGCGTCGTTATTGTGCTGGTGCTTGGGTGGGCGTGGTGTGGTGTGGGCGTCGTTATTGTGCTGGTGCTTGGGTGGGCGTGGTGTGGTGTAGGCGTCGTTATTGTGCAGGGGCTTCGGTGGGCGTGGTGTGGTGTGGGCGTCGTTATTGTGCTGGGGCTTGGGTGGGCGTGGTGTGGTGTGGGCGTCGTTATTGTGCTGGGGCTTGGCTGGGCGTGGTGTGGTGTGGGCGTCGTTATTATGCTGGTGCTTGGGTGGGCGTGGTGTGGTATGGGCGTCGTTATTGTGCTGGTGCTTGGGTGGGCGTGGTGTGGTGTGGGCGTCGTTATTGTGCAGGGGTTGGGTGGGCGTGGTGTGGTGTGGGCGTCGTTATTGTGCTGGGGCTTAGGTGGGCGTGGTGTGGTGTGGGCGTCGTTATTGTGTTGGGGCTTGGGTGGGCGTGGTGTGGTGTGGGCGTCGTTATTGTGCTGGGGCTTGGGTGGGTGTGGTGTGGTGTGGGCGTCGTTATTGTGTTGGGGCTTGGGTGGGCGTGGTGTGGTGTGGGCTTCGTTACTGTGTTGGGGGCTAGGGTGGGCGTGGTGTGGTGTGGGCGTCGTTATTGTGTTGGGGCTTGGGTGGGCGTGGTGTGGTGTGGGTGTCGTTAATGTGTTGGGGGCTTGGGTGGGCGTGGTGTGGTGTGGGCGTCGTTATTGTGTTGGGGCTTGGGTGGGCGTGGTGTGGTGTGGGCGTCGTTATTGTGCTGGGGGGCTTGGGTGGGCGTGGTGTGGTGTGGGCGTCGTTTTTGTGTTGGGGGCTTGGGTGGGCGTGGTGTGGTGTGGGCGTCGTTATTGTGCTGGGGCATGGGTGGGCGTGGTGTGGTGTGGGCGTCGTTATTGTGCTGGGGCTTGGGTGGGCGTGGTGTGGTGTGGGCGTCATTATTGTGCTGGGGCTTGGGTGGGCGTGGTGTGGTGTGGGCGTCGTTATTGTGCTGGGGCTTAGGTGGGCGTGGTGTGGTGTGGGCGTCGTTATTGTGCTTGGGCATGGGTGGGCGTGGTGTGGTGTGGGCGTCGTTATTGTGCTGGGGCTTGGGTGGGCGTGGTGTGGTGTGGGCGTCGTTATTGTGCTGGGGCATGGGTGGGCGTGGTGTGGTGTGGGCGTCGTTATTGTGCTGGGGCTTGGGTGGGCGTGGTGTGGTGTGGGCGTCGTTATTGTGCTGGGGCATGGGTGGGCGTGGTGTGGTGTGGGCGTCGTTATTGTGCTGGGTCATGGGTGGGCGTGGTGTGGTGTGGGCGTCGTTATTGTGCTGGGGCTTGGGTGGGCGTGGTGTGGTGTGGGCGTCGTTATTGTGCTGGGGCATGGGTGGGCGTGGTGTGGTGTGGGCGTCGTTATTGTGCTGGGGCTTGGGTAGGCGTTGTGTGGTGTGGGCGTCGTTATTGTGCTGGGGCTTGGGTGGGAGTTGTGTGGTGTGGGCGTCGTTATTGTGCTGGGGCTTGGGTGGGCGTGGTGTGGTGTGGGCGTCGTTATTGTGCTGGGGCATGGGTGGGCGTGGTGTGGTGTGGGCGTCGTTATTGTGCTGGGGCTTGGGTAGGCGTTGTGTGGTGTGGGCGTCGTTATTGTGCTGGGGCTTGGGTGGGAGTTGTGTGGTGTGGGCGTCGTTATTGTGCTGCGGCTTGGGTGGGCGTGGTGTGGTGTGGGCGTCGTTATTGTGCTGGGGCTTGGGTGGGCGTGGTGTGGTGTAGGCGTCATTATTGTGCTGGGGCTTGGCTGGGCGTGGTGTGGTGTGGGCGTCGTTATTGTGCTGGGGCTTGGGTGGGCGTGGTGTGGTGTGGGCGTCGTTATTGTGCTGGGGCTTGGGTGGGCGTGGTGTGGTGTGGGCGTCGTTATTGTGCTGGAGCTTGGGTAGCCGTGGTGTGGTGTGGGCGTCGTTATTGTGCTGGGGCTTGGGTGGGTGTGGTGTGGTGTGGGCGTCGTTATTGTGTTGGGGGCTTGGGTGGGCGTGGTGTGGTGTGGGCGTCGTTATTGTGCTGGGGCTTGGGTGGGCGTGGTGTGGTGTGGGCGTCGTTATTGTGTTGGGGGCTTGGGTGGGCGTGGTGTGGCGTGGGCGTCGTTATTGTGTTGGGGGCTTGGGTGGGCGTGGTGTGGTGTGGGTGCCGTTATTGTGTTGGGGGCTTGGGTGGGCGTGGTGTGGCGTGGGCGTCGTTATTGTGTTGTGGGCTTGGGTGAGCGTGGTGTGGTGCGGGCGTCGTTATTTTGCTGGGGGTCTGGGTGGGCGTGGTGTGGTGTGGGCGTCGTTATTGTGCTGGGAGCTTGGGTGGGCGTGGTGTGGTGTGGGCGTCGTTATTGTGTTGGGGGAATGGGTTGGCGTGGTGTGGTGTGGGCGTCGTTTTTGTTTTGGGTGCTTGGGTGGGTGTGGTGTGGTGTGGGCGTCGTTATTGTGCTGGCTGAAATTGGTGGGCGTGGTGTGGTGTGCGCGTCGTTATTGTGCTGGGAGCATTGGTGGGCGTGGTGTGGTGTGGGCGTCGTTATTGTGTTGGGGGAATGGGTTGGCGTTGTGTGGTGTGGGCGTCGTTATTGTGTTGGGGGCTTGGGTGGGTGTGGTGTGGTGTGGGCGTCGTTATTGTGCTGGGGGAAATGGGTGGGCTTGGTGTGGTGTGGGCGCCGTTATTGTGTTGGGGGCTTGGGTGGGCGTGGTGTGGTGTGGGCGTCGTTATTTTGCTGGGGGCCTGGGTGGGCGTGGTGTGGTGTGGGCGTCGTTATTGTGCTGGGGGCTTGGATGGGCGTGGTGTGGTGTGGGCGTCGTTATTGTGTTGAGGCTTGGGTGGGAGTTGTGTGGTGTGGGCGTCGTTATTTTGCTGGGGACCTGGGTGGGCGTGGTGTGGTGTGGGCGTCGTTATTTTGCTGGGGGCTTGGGTGGGCGTGGTGTGGTGTGGGCGTCGTTATTGTGCTGGAGGCTTGGGTGGGCGTGGTGTGGTGTGGGCGTCGTTAATGTGTTGGGGGCTTGGGTGAGCGTGGTGTGGTGTGGGCGTCGTTATTGTGCTGGGGGGCTTGGGTGGGCGTGGTGTGGTGTGGGCGTCGTTAATGTGCTGGGGAGCTTGGGTGGGCGTGGTGTGGTGTGGGTGTCTTTATTGTACTGGGGAGCTTGGGTGGGCGTGGTGTGGTGTGGGCTTCGTTATTGTGCTGGGGTGCTTGGGTGGGCGTGGTGTGGTGTGGGCGTGGTGTGGTGTAGGCGTCGTTATTGTGCTGGGGGGCTTGGGTGGGCGTTGTGTGGTGTGGGCGTCGTTAATGTGCTGGGGGCTTGGGTGGGCGTGGTGTGGTGTGGGTGTCTTTATTGTACTGGGGAGCTTGGGTGGGCGTGGTGTGGTGTGGGCGTCGTTATTGTGCTGGGGGGCTTGGGTGGGCGTGGTGTGGTGTGGGCGTCTTTATTGTGCTGGGGAGCTTGGGTGGGCGTGGTGTGGTGTGGGCGTCGTTATTTTGCTGATGTTCTTGGGTGGGCGTGGTGTAGTGTGGGCGTCGTTATTGTGCTGGGGAAGCCTGGGTGGGCGTGGTGTGGTGTGGGCGTCGTTATTGTGCTGGGGAAGCCTGGGTGGGCGTGGTGTGGTGTGGGCTTCGTTATTGTGCTGGGGAGCCTGGGTGGGCGTGGTGTGGTGTGGGCGTCGTTATTGTGCTGGGGAGCCTGGGTGGGCGTGGTGTGGTGTGGGCGTCGTTATTGTGCTGGGGAGCCTGGGTAGGCGTGGTGTGGGGTGGGCGCCATTATTGTTCTTGGAGAGCCTACGCGGGCGTGGTGTGGTGTGGGCGTCATTATTGTGCTGGGAGAGCCTACGCGGGCGTGGTGTGGTGTGGGCTGGTGTGATGAGGGCGTGATTCACCGTGAGGTATATACCTCTGTGGTGTGGGCGTCGTTATTGTGCTGGAGGGCTTGGGTGGGCGTGGTGTGGTGTGGGCGTCGTTATTGTGCTGGGGAGCTTGGGTGGGCGTGGTGTGGTGTGGGCGTCGTTATTGTGCTGGGGGTTTGGGTGGGCGTGGTGTAGTGTGTGTGTCGTTATTGTGCTGGGGAAGCCTGGGTGGGCGTGGTGTGGTGTGGGCGTCGTTATTGTGCTGGGGGGCTTGGATGGGCGTGGTGTAGTGTGGGTGTCGTTATTGTGCTGGGGAAGCCTGGGTGGGCGTGGTGTGGTGTGGGCGTCGTTATTGTGCTGGGAGAGCCTACGCGGGCGTGGTGTGGTGTGGGCGTCGTTATTGTGCTAGGGAGCCTGGGTGGGCGTGGTGTGGTGTGGGCTGGTGTGATAAGGGCGTGATACACCGAGAGATATATACGTCTGTTTATATACACTGAGAGTTTACCTCAATCCCTATGTTAGATATTAAAGCATCCTTGAGTGATGGTATACTGGCGACAAGCAGCCTTAATGACCCTCGTGTATTCGACAGTTGTTAAACCAACTAAACCAACCATCCCTTTGACATTTCTGGCTTTACCATGTTACAGAAAAACCTTGTGGCACCCATTTCAAACAGATTGAATTAATTCTTAACTAATCTCTAGTTAATAAAGTGTTGTAGCATCTGATAAAGGATTCGAAGTGAAAGGCCTTCATTTTCATCTGATCAATCTTGATGAATTTTCCATTCCCTAGGCGCTGCTTGACCCTTATGGGTTTAGCAGTTTCCCGTGAGAATAATAATAATAATAATAATAATAATAATAATAATAATAATAATAATAATAATAATAATAATAATAATAATAATATTAATATCAATATTAATATTAATAATATTAATATTAATATTAATATTAATATCAATAATAATAATAATAATAATAATAATAATAATAATAATAATAATAATAATAATAATAATAATCTTTAACATGCAGTCACTGTTTGTATCTGCCTTGTTCGTACATTCTTCCTCTCTGCATCCCTCTCCTACATCCGCCATCTATGTTCGTGGAAATATAAACACATATGCAGTATAATGTGATCCTTTATTGACAACGTTTCACCCACACAGTGGGCTTTTTCAAGTCACACACAGATCTACCTGGGGTGGAAGGTACGGGAGTATTTATAGTCATGTTCAGAATGTTGAGGTCAGGTGGAGAATGCTGCATCTGATGATCTACCGGGTGGAGTTATAGAGTCTTGGGTAGCTTGGCAGGGGTATTGGACAAGTTGTGAGTAGACCTTCTGTAGTGTTCTATGTTCTTATGTGGGATAGCGATGAAGAAGTTTCTTGGCGAGTGGTTCAGCTATGTTATAGAAGCCGTTGTTCTGGTTGAAATTGTTGGTTATAGAGATAAGCGATGATTCCAGGATTCTTCGGTATTGAGTGTTGTCTTCTGAGGCGATAAGTCTTGAGTTTATGTAGTTAATTAGATGGTTTTGTGAATTGTGATGTTGTACACAGGCATTCCTTGTATCGTCAGTCCTGCTTGCATATTGGTGTTCTGAAATACGTGTTTGGAGGTCTCTTGATGTTTCGGCCACATATAATTTGTTGCAGTCATTACAAGGGATTATGTATACCCCTGCAGAGGATGGAGGCTTGTCCTGTCTACTACTGGTGATGTCCTTGATGGTCGTGGTTGTGGAGGTAGATACTTGGAATGATGTACTGGAAAAGATGTTGGAAACATGTTTGGCAATGGAGTTGGCGGGGAGGACTATGTATCTCTTCTCGGCAGTGTCTTCTCTGGGTGTGTTGAAGATGTTCAATGCCCGCCGTCTGCAGTCTCTGATGAAGTGACGAGGATAGTGGAGTTTAGAAAATACTTGTTCAATTATAGTGCATTCTTCCTCAAGGAACTCATTGCTGCAGATTCTGAGTGCACGCAGGAAGAAGCCTATAATTACACCACGTTTGGTTTTGGTGTCGTGGTGAGAGTAGAAGTGGAGAAGATCGTTTTGGTTGGAGGGTTTTCGATAGACTTTAAAACGAAGTTCGTGGTCAGCTTTGCAGAGCAGAACATCAAGGAAAGGAAGAGTGTTGTCGACTTCTTCTTCAAGTGTGAACTGGATTGAAGGCTCGACCTGGTTGAGCTTGTCTTGGAGAGCTTGAACGTTGAAGCGTTTAGGAGTTATGAGGAGAATGTCGTCAACATAACGGAGCCAGGTGACAGACGACGGAATAATGGTGGAGAAACGTTCGGCTTCTAGATGTTCCATGTATAGGTTCGCCAGGACCGCACTGAGTGGCGAACCCATGGGTAGTCCAAAAGCCTGCTGAAAGAGGTGATTTTCGAAAGAGAAACACGTAAAGCCAACACATAGTTCAACAAGGTCGATGAAATCGCTGGCTGGAATGGGAAGATCAAGTGAATCGTCAATTTTCCTGCGCAAGAGATCGATGGCTTGTGTAGTAGGTACTTTGGTGAATAGGGAAGTCACGTCAAGGCTGGAAAGTTTCTTGTTCCTGATGTTGATGTTGCGAATGCGATTGAGAAGATCACCCGAGTGTTTGAGATGTGCTGGACTGATAGTGCCCAAGAGTTTAGAGAGGTGTTTTGCGAGAATTCCTGAGAGCTAGTGGGGAGCACTGCCTATTCCCGAGGATATGGGCCTCAGTGGGATACCAGGCTTGTGAGTTTTTGGCAGGCCGTACATTCTGGCAGGTCTGGGGTTGCTTGGGATGGTGTACAGAAGTTTCTTCCCTTGTTCTGAGCCCCTCAGAATGCGGCGAGTCCTTTGAAGAAAAGTTTTAGTAAGGTTGTCCACTTGGTTAGTTGTGAGAGGTTTGTAGGTATCTGGGTCATTAAGTAGATTGAGCATTTTGTTCCTGTAATCGTCAGTGTTCATGATAACAACACCACCTCCTTTATCAGCGGTGGTGACCCTGATGGTCGTGTCTTCTGCTAAACCTTTGAGTGCATTGATGTAACGTCGAGGTATGACTGGGGAGCTGCGTGTTGAGATGGCTGCTGAGATGGCTGACGTGACTTCCCTATTCACCAAATTACCTACTACACAAGCCATCGATCTCTTGCGCAGGAAAATTGACGATTCACTTGATCTTCCCATTCCAGCCAGCGATTTCATCGACCTTGTTGAACTATGTGTTGGCTTTACGTGTTTCTCTTTCAGCAGACTTTTGGACTACCCATGGGTTCGCCACTCAGTGCGGTCCTGGCGAACCTATACATGGAACATCTAGAAGCCGAACGTTTCTCCACCATTATTCCTTATTCTGTCACCTGACTCCGTTATGTTGACGACATTCTCCTCATAACTCCTAAACGCTTCAATGTTCAAGCTCTCCAAGACAAGCTCAACCAGGTCGAGCCTTCAATCCAGTTTACACTTGAAGAAGAAGTAGACAACACTCTTCCTTTCCTTGATGTTCTGCTCTGCAAATCTGACCACGAACTTCGTTTTAAAGTCTATCGAAAACCCACCAACCAAAACGATCTTCTCCACTTCTACTCTCACCACGACACCAAAACCAAACGTGGTGTAATTATAGGCTTCTTCCTGCGTGCACTCAGAATCTGCAGCAATGAGTTCCTTGAGGAAGAATGCACTATAATTGAACAAGTATTTTCTAAACTCCACTATCCTCGTCACTTCATCAGAGACTGCAGACGGCGGGCATTAAACATCTTCAACACACCCAGAGAAGACACTGCCGAGAAGAGATACATAGTCATCCCCACCAACTCCATTGCCAAACATGTTTCCAACATCTTTTCCAATACATCATTCCAAGTATCTACCTCCACAACCACGACCATCAAGGACATCACCAGTAGTAGACAGGACAAGCCTCCATCCTCTGCAGGGGTATACATAATCCCTTGTAATGACTGCAACAAATTATATGTGGCCGAAACATCAAGAGACCTCCAAACACGTATTTCAGAACACCAATATGCAAGCAGGACTGACGATACAAGGAATGCCTGTGTACAACATCACAATTCACAAAACCATCTAATTAACTACAGAAACTCAAGACTTATCGCCACAGAAGACAACACTCAATACCGAAGAATCCTGGAATCATCGCTTATCTCTATAACCAACAATTTCAACCAGAACAACGGCTTCTATAACATAGCTGAACCACTCGCCAAGAAACTTCTTCATCGCTATCCCACATAAGAACATAGAACACTACAGAAGGTCTACTCACAACTTGTCCAATACCCCTGCCAAGCTATCCAAGACTCTATAACTCCACCCGGTAGATCATCAGATGCAGCATTCTCCACCTGACCTCAACATTCTGAACATGACTATAAATACTCCCGTACCTTCCACCCCAGGTAGATCTGTGTGTGACTTGAAAAAGCCCACTGTGTGGGTGAAACGTTGTCAATAAAGGATCACATTATACTGCATATGTGTTTATATTTCCACTGTGTCGGTATTTGATACCATTTATTGCCATCTATGTTCCTTCCATCTTTCATTGCCTATTCTCCCTGAAGTAAACAGTAGCACCATCCATTCCTGTTGAATACAGTGCCTTGTGAAGAGCTGTATTAACAGTTGTGAGCTAGTGTGTTCACAGCTGTAAGTAACAGTGTGTTCACAGCTGTAAGTAACAGTGTGTTCACAGCAGTGAATAACACTGTCTTCACAGCTGCAAGCTACACTGTCTTCACAGCTGTGAGCAACACTGTCTTCTCAGCTGTGAGCTACACTGTCTTCACAGCTGCAAGCTACACTGTCTTCACAGCTGTGAGCTACACTGTCTTCACAGCTGTGAGCTACACTGTCTTCACAGCTGTGAGCTACACTGTCTTCACAGCTGGGAGCTACACTGTCTTCTCAGCTGTGAGCTACACTGTCTTCACAGCTGCAAGCTACACTGTCTTCACAGCTGTGAGCTACACTGTCTTCTCAGCTGTGAGCTACACTGTCTTCACAGCTGCAAGCTACACTGTCTTCACAGCTGTGAGCTACACTGTCTTCACAGCTGTGAGCTACACTGTCTTCACAGCTGTGAGCTACACTGTCTTCACAGCTGGGAGCTACACTGTCTTCACAGCTGTGAGCTACACTGTCTTCACAGCTGTGAGCTACACTGTCTTCACAGCTGTGAGCTACACTGTCTTCTCAGCTGTGAGCTACACTGTCTTCACAGCTGCAAGCTACACTGTCTTCACAGCTGTGAGCTACACTGTCTTCACAGCTGTGAGCTACACTGTCTTCACAGCTGTGAGCTAAACTGTCTTCACAGCTGTGAGCTACACTGTCTTCACAGCTGTGAGCTACACTGTCTTCACAGCTGTGAGCTACACTGTTTTCACAGCTGTGAGCTACACTGTCTTCACAGCTGTGAGCTACACTGTCTTCACAGCTGTGAGCTACACTGTCTTCACAGCTGCAAGCTACACTGTCTTCACAGCTGTGAGCTACACTGTCTTCACAGCTGTGAGCTACACTGTTTTCACAGCTGTGAGCTACACTGTCTTCACAGCTGTGAGCTACACTGTCTTCACAGCTGCAAGCTACACTGTCTTCACAGCTGTGAGCTACACTGTCTTCACAGCTGTGAGCTACACTGTTTTCACAGCTGTGAGCTACACTGTCTTCACAGCTGCAAGCTACACTGTCTTCACAGCTGTGAGCTACACTGTCTTCACAGCTGTGAGCTACACTGTTTTCACAGCTGCAAGCTACACTGTCTTCACAGCTGTGAGCTACACTGTCTTCACAGCTGTGAGCTACACTGTCTTCACAGCTGCAAGCTACACTGTCTTCACAGCTGCAAGCTACACTGTCTTCACAGCTGCAAGCTACACTGTCTTCACAGCTGCAAGCTACACTGTCTTCACAGCTGCAAGCTACACTGTCTTCACAGCTGTGAGCTACACTGTCTTCACAGCTGTGAGCTACACTGTCTTCACAGCTGTGAGCTACACTGTCTTCACAGCTGCAAGCTACACTGTCTTCACAGCTGCAAGCTACACTGTCTTCACAGCTGCAAGCTACACTGTCTTCACAGCTGTGAGCTACACTGTCTTCACAGCTGCAAGCTACACTGTCTTCACAGCTGTGAGCTACACTGTCTTCACAGCTGCAAGCTACACTGTCTTCACAGCTGCAAGCTACACTGTCTTCACAGCTGCAAGCTACACTGTCTTCACAGCTGTGAGCTACACTGTCTTCACAGCTGCAAGCTACACTGTCTTCACAGATGCAAGCTACACTGTCTTCACAGCTGTGAGCTACACTGTCTTCACAGCTGTGAGCTACACTGTCTTCACAGCTGTGAGCTACACTGTCTTCACAGCTGTGAGCTACACTGTCTTCACAGCTGCAAGCTACACTGTCTTCACAGCTACAAGCTACACTGTCTTCACAGCTGCAAGCTACACTGTCTTCACAGCTGCAAGCTACACTGTCTTCACAGCTGTGAGCTACACTGTCTTCACAGCTGTGAGCTACACTGTCTTCACAGCTGTGAGCTACACTGTCTTCACAGCTGTGAGCTAGACTGTCTTCACAGCTGTGAGCTACACTGTCTTCACAGCTGCAAGCTACACTGTCTTCACAGCTGCAAGCTACACTGTCTTCACAGCTGTAAGCTACACTGTCTTCACAGCTGTGAGCTACACTGTCTTCACAGCTGTGAGCTACACTGTCTTCACAGCTGCAAGCTACACTGTCTTCACAGCTGTGAGCTACACTGTCTTCACAGCTGTGAGCTACACTGTCTTCACAGCTGCAAGCTACACTGTCTTCACAGCTGTGAGCTACACTGTCTTCACAGCTGTGAGCTACACTGTCTTCACAGCTGTGAGCTACACTGCCTTCACAGCTGCAAGCTACACTGTCTTCACAGCTGTGAGCTACACTGTCTTCACAGCTGTGAGCTACACTGTCTTCACAGCTGCAAGCTACACTGTCTTCACAGCTGTGAGCTACACTGTCTTCACAGCTGCAAGCTACACTGTCTTCACAGCTGCAAGCTACACTGTCTTCACAGCTGCAAGCTACACTGTCTTCACAGCTGTGAGCTACACTGTCTTCACAGCTGTGAGCTACACTGTCTTCACAGCTGCAAGCTACACTGTTTTCACAGCTGTGAGCTACACTGTCTTCACAGCTGTGAGCTACACTGTCTTCACAGCTGTGAGCTACACTGTCTTCACAGCTGTGAGCTACACTGTCTTCACAGCTGTGAGCTACACTGTCTTCACAGCTGTGAGCTACACTGTCTTCACAGCTGTGAGCTACACTGTCTTCACAGCTGCAAGCTACACTGTCTTCACAGCTACGAGCTACTCACAGTGTCTTCCAGAGGCAGTAAATACATACAGGCGGACAGGTACAAATTAAGTAAGGAAGAAACATCGAGAGGGAGGACTCTTGGCTGTGTCCATCTTGTTACACACACACACATACACACATACACACACACACACACACACACACACACACACACACACACACACACACACACACACACACACACACACACACACACACACACACACACACACACACACAAGGCCTCCAGAATTTTCTCCTGAGTTCCAAGGAGTACAGTTCATGGGCCCTGAAGCATTCCCAGTAATTTAGGTGCTTGTCGGAGTTTATACGAGTAGTTCAGGTTCTGTACATTCTCTGTAAATCCACAGCAATTTACATTGGCTCGTGAAGGATAGTCATCTGCTATATAAAAGTCAGCATATTACACAGCCGGCATCCTTTCTCAGTCCTTTAGTTTGGGTTGTAAAATTAACACTAACCAAACCTGTGTGTGTGTTATGTGAAGTTATGTCACTGACACAACTCGGCACCCCGGCACCCAGCCAGAGGTCAACAAAGGGGCTGTAGTTGTGTAACAGCGTGGAGGATCTCCTCAGAGACAGACACAATCAGGAAGACAGGCAGGTAAGAAGATACACAATAACAAACAGGCTGACTGACTGACTGGCACGTAGGCACACATTCAAACAAGCAGGCAGGCAGACACAACAAAATAACATAGACAGACAGGCAGGCAAATACAGAAAAAAAGGCCAGCAGATAGACACGAAGAGAGATATCTAGACACGTGAAGAGAGAGACACGCAGACAGATAGACAAGCATGAATTCAGGGAGGCTGACGTACACATATACAAATAGAAACGTAAAATCTTGCAGGATGGTTAGTTCCCCCCTCCTCCACACACACACACACACACACACACACACACACACACACACACACACACACACACACACACACAGACAAACACACACACACACACACACACACACACACACACACATACACACACACACACGCATGCACATACAACAGGCCTAGTGTCTAATCGACATGTGCCTAGGACCAAATGGTAACACACACACACACACACACACACACACACACACACACACACACACACACACACACACACACACACACACACACACACACACACACACACACACACACCGTTGCTCTTCATATAAATTTAATAAAAAAAATAAAAATCGTGTACACTCGGGAGAAACAGGCTACAGACCTTACTAAAAGAGAAAGAGTTAGGGGTAAACATTGTAATGAGCATATCTCCAACGGCTTGCATCAGTCGAAGAAACTTTGTAGAGAATACCCGTTTGACGAACCTAAGATCAGCTTTCAGTAAGTCCAACAAAGATTCATTTACGTCTCTTTATTGGACATGTGCCAGGTTTGTTTTGTAGTATACACCAACATTTAGAACACACACCTGATAAAACGTGTCAGGAAACAGGAGAGGGTGCAAAGGTTTGCAACGAAACTAGTCTCAATGCTAAACTTAGTGATCTATGAAGTGATACGTAAGGGATAGAGCAAGATGACAGCTCTCCATGCTGCTGGTTTCCCGTGTGGGAGTTGCAGTTCTCTCAGTCTGTTTCTCTGTGATTGACATCTCTCATGACTGTCAGCGTCACTTTACTTTGGTTTTGCCATGAGGGTTCTTCCTGCAGGTCACTCAACCCTCCCCTGTGTCACTTCAGTTATTTGTCATAAAATTCCAACAATTTGCCTTCTCTGAACCTGTTTTGATTTTTATTAAAGTGCTCTTCCACTCTCCTTCTAATTTCTCCGTTACCTAGCAAAGTTTGTAAGCCAATAAAACTAATCTAAGATCAACGCTTCCTGTCTCCTTAAATAAAAAGACCACCTTTGCTGTTTTCTAGATCTCTGGTAACTGTCTAGTGCTCATTGATTTGTTGTAGATGTTAGCTAGTGGGTCAGACAGCTTCTGTTCCCTCTCGCGGAATCCATGGTGACACTTTGTCAGGTCCCGTTGCCTTTGATGTATCCGGCTCCATCAAAAGTTTTTTAACCTATTTCCCAGGTGTGTGTGTGTGTGTGTGTGTGTGTGTGTGTGTGTGTGTGTGTGTGTGTGTGTGTGTGTGTGTGTGTGCGTGTGTGTGTGTGTGTGTGTGTGTGTGTGTCTGTGTGTGTGTGTAGGTGATGGAGAGGATTAAGAAAGTTAAAAGTGGGGAGATCTGTGAGACGCCTGGAGAATTTATCAAGGGGCGGAGACCAGCGTCTAACTTTAAGAATGGCTCTTGAAAGGAGGTCCAAATGGTTGAGGTGTAAATTCCAGGGAACTTAGTTGCTTTTAAGTCTTTATTTATCCACGGAGACGCGTATATGGATCTGTGATGGAACAACGCCAGGAAGACGCATATATGTATCTGTCATGGAACAATGCCAGGAAGACGCATATATGTATCTGTCATGGAACAACGCCAGGAAGACGCATATATAGAGCTGTCATGGAACAACGCCAGGAAGACGCATATATGTATCTGTCATGGAACAAAGCCAGGGAGACGCATATATGTATCTGTCATGGAACAAAGCCAGGGAGACGCATATGTGGCTCTACCCTTCTAGAACAACACCAGGAATACTCGTTTACGGATGTCATCATAGAACAACGCCTGGAAGACGCTTTCGCGGATCTGTCTTCCAAAAACAACACCAGGAAGACACATTTGTGGCTCTTTCGTCCAAAAACGACGTCAGGGAGACAATTTATCTAACACTGCCGCGATACAGAAAAAAAATATGTATCTGAATTGAAAACGTGAGAGTCTGAGTTCAATCAAAAAATTTTACAGTGTCTAAGCTGTCTACAGGAATCAGTGAAGAACACTTTGAATTACGGTTACAGTGGCTTGATGGATCAGGCCAGGAGACCTGTCTGGCACCTGGCCGCGGGGACGGTGACCTGCAGAAGCGGCTACAGGTAACCTACAAGCAATTGCAGGTAAAAAAAAAAGAATTTTGGACTCTGGTGGCAAAATGTACATTTGGTATATTGTTTTTACACGCAGAAAGTTTCCTGAGTTTTTACGAACTTATGGTTCGTATCTTTGAACTTAGGGTTCGTGTCTACAAACTTGGGTTCGTTTCAATGAACTTAGAGATCGTTTCAAGGAACTTGGGGGTTCATATCTAGGAACATATTGTTAGTTTCAAGGCAATTTTGAACTCGTAACTGATCTGGTCATTGTTAACTGATTTCAGTGTACATTGTGTGCGTGTATATATATATAATATATATATATATATAATATATATACATATATATATATATATATATATATATATATATATATATATATACAAACACTGATCTCTGGCTGAAGGAGACTCGAACCTACGAACCTTGGAACAAGGTACGCAGTGCTTTACCAATCTACCCACACTGGACCAATACCTTGGAGTCCAGCTTGCGCTAGACTTTAATCCAAGGCAGCCAGCTTTCAGGGAGAAGGCTTACAGCTTTTCATCTCAACCCCTGCATGCATCAGCCTTACTAGAGATATTAACAATGCAAGGAATTTGCAAGAGCAGGCGAAATATACACAAACACTGATCTCTGGCTGAAGGAGACTCGAACCTACGAACCTTGGAACAAGGTACGCAGTGCTTTACCAATCTACCCACACTGAACCAATACCTTGGAGTCCAGCTTGCGCTAGACTTTGATCCAAGGCAGCCAGCTTTCAGGGAGAAGGCTTAGAGCTTTTCATCTCATCCCTTGCATGCATCAGCCTTACTAGAGATATTGGTCCAGTGTGGGTAGATTGGTAAAGCACTGCATACCTTGTTCCAAGGTTGGTAGGTTCGAGTCTCCTTCAGCCAGAGATCAGTGTTTGTATATATATATATATATATATATATATATATATATATATATATATATATATATATATATATATATATATATATATATATATATATATATATATATATATATATATATATATATATATATATATATATATATATATATATATATATATATATATATATATATATATATATATATATATATATATATATATATATATATATATATATATATAAAGGTGGCATATACGGTACATGTTGTTACGTGTGTATCACCGATTATAAGGCGAAAATCTCATCCAGCTCCTCAGAGCTGGGGCGTGTGCCCAAAATACAGCAGGCATCACCCCTTTGAACAGCCGCACTGAGCCGCTGGAACAGAAAACTAGCTGCCCTGGGATCCCTAGTTACCCTGATGAGTCTTTTTCCCAGCTCCTTAAGGAATTTAGATGCACTCTTTCCCCATGAGCCAAGGGTCTCTGAGCCTATGGGAACAAACATATAATGATGGGCAAGTTCTCCATATTTTCTAGACTTTTGGGACTCCCTGAAGCTGGCAGCTGCCCCTCCTTCCTCCCTGGTGTATTGGAGATAGGTATCAGCCAAGGTAGATGCACATGTATAGTCCCACACCACCTGCTTCCCATCTGTCCAGGTTTGAAGGGTGATACCATCTGGACGCTCCTGGCTGCCATCAGATCTGCATAGTTGGGGTGGCTCCCTTACTGCTGAGCATCCGGCTGTTGTGAGGCTCCTCTTGATAATGTTATTAACCTCCTCATGTCTTGCAATCTTTCCCTCGGATTTACGGCACACAAGACCATGGTACCCGAATCGGTCTGCTGCTTCACTGCCACAAATACACCTGTGTTCGGCGAGAATAGGGGCGGGAAGTCGAAGGGCAACACCGATGCGGATGGTCTGTGGGTCGAGAAGTGTGCCAAGGCTGGAGTTGGGAACAGCCAACAGAAAGTCCCCAGCATGAGGGGCTCTCACTGCCAGGAGGCGGGCTCTATCCTTCCCTGACACACTCTGAAGCATTGTTGAGGCAATATTTTCCACTATTGGACCATCCCAGTGCGATTGTTTGTAGTTGTTGGGGGGAGCAGGTCTGGCTCCAGAGCCCGTTAGATTATCCCAGATCATTGCTCCGTCAATGAATTTTTGGTCCTGGACTCCAATCTTGTCCCTAAGATGTTCAGGGAGAATCGCTGCTACAAGCTCTCTGGATGCAATACACGAGGACAGAAAAGCAGGTAACGCAATCTGTGATGACTTGCGGACACCAATGCCTCCTAGTCTGACTGGAAGTGTAGCTTGGTTCCACTGCCCGTCTTCTAGAGTAAGGTTAAGTACTTTCGTAAAAATCTGCCTCAGAATACTGTCATATTCGTGCAGTATAGGGTTATCATATGAAGGTGCACATCTTAGGAAATATGTCAACCTGGGCAGACTCAAGCACTTTGTGAGAAGGTACAAGGCATCGTGGGTGTCCAGATTGCCTATTCGTTGTTCCATTCTCCTTAATTCTTCCAATTTCTTCCTGAGAATTGTGTCAATGGCATTGCTTCCCAGAGGTGCTCCTAGCAAGACACTATTTGTAGGGGCAATGACTGCTGCTCCTGGTAGTTTTGATCTCACTGCATTTATCACTTGTTGACTGACTGAGATGATTTCACATTTGGATGGATTCAGGATGAGACCCATTTCCTGTCCCCATGTCATTACCTGTGTATGTATATATATATATATATATATATATATATATATATATATATATATATATATATATATATATATATATATATATATATATATATATATATATATATATATATATATATATATATATATATATATATATATACATACTAACACACATACATATCTTTTGTAGGTGGAGTCTGAGAGTCAACAAAGAGGTCATGGTAAAGCTTTGTTTGGTTGCAGCTTCAAAGGTTAGTTTCTTAGCCTGGTATTTATCTGTGCGAAACACCTCATTCGTTCGCTCGCTCCATACAAAAGATTTCCACTCTCCATCTCTAATTTTATTTTATTATATTTTATTTTTTGAAATAAGCAATAATTTTTCCGTGTTCGAGAGTGAAATGTTTGGTTAGAGCTGCATAATGACAGGTTACTGTTGAATGTTCGGGGAGGAGCGCCCCCGCGGCCCGGTCCTGGACTAGGACTCCTGCTTGCTGCTGCTCTGTGAGACTCTCATCAAACTGTTTACAAACGTCATGGAAAGTTTCTCTAAACAAAAGATTTATATCACTGCTGAGAGTCTTTAAGAGGCACGTAAGTTCCCATGTCTTCTAAATACCATGTTAATATATCCACTATAATCTACCTCGTGTTGCAGAGGTCTCAACTTCGCTCAGACCTCTGCAACACAATTGTCCCCAAGATTCGTTAAGTTATGCCATGAATTAAGGAAAGATCCTGGACTTCACCTTAAGAAACAGACAATGTGATAGTAATTATGAACAAGGTAGATGACAGTGGACAAATGAACATGATATTAGAAGACGAGGGAACTTACGTGCCTCTTAAAATACACTTTATATATCTGTGTGTGTACTCACCTAGTTGAGGTTGCAGGAGTCGAGTCCTAGCTCCTGGCCCCGCCCGTGTGTGTGCGTGTGTGTGTTAATTACAGACTTGTACGAAATACTCACAAGCATACAACAAAGACACCTACCTATACATGAACAAAAACACACTTAAACACACATACATAAACACACTACAAAAACAGAGATTTATATACACACACATGATAACATAGACACATAAATACAACTAAAAATTCTTTAAAAATTAAATTAAACTAAATCCTGAAATGGCAACAGTCATATCTCAGGAACATCAAGTAGCAACAATCATATCTCAGGAACATCAAGTAGCAACAATCATCTCTCAGGAACATCAAGTAGCAACAATCATATCTCAGGAACATCATGTAGCAACAATCATATCTCAGGAACATCATGTAGCAACAATCATATCTCAGGAACATCAAGTAGCAACAATCATCTCTCAGGAACATCAAGTAGCAACAATCATATCTCAGGAACATCAAGTAGCAACAATCATATCTCAGGAACATCAAGTAGCAACAATCATCTCTCAGGAACATCATGTAGCAACAATCATATCTCAGAAACACCAAGTAGCAACAATCATCTCTCAGGAACATCATGTAGCAACAATCATATCTCAGAAACACCAAGTAGCAACAATCATCTCTCAGGAACATCATGTAGCAACAATCATATCTCAGAAACACCAAGTAGCAACAATCATATCTCAGGAACATCAAGTAGCAACAATCATCTCTCAGGAACATCAAGTAGCAACAATCATATCTCAGGAACATCAAGTAGCAACAATCATATCTCAGGAACATCAAGTAGCAACAATCATATCTCAGGAACATCAAGTAGCAACAATCATCTCTCAGGAACATCAAGTAGCAACAATCATATCTCAGGAACATCATGTAGCAACAATCATATCTCAGGAACATCATGTAGCAACAATCATATCTCAGGAACATCAAGTAGCAACAATCATCTCTCAGGAACATCAAGTAGCAACAATCATATCTCAGGAACATCAAGTAGCAACAATCATATCTCAGGAACATCAAGTAGCAACAATCATCTCTCAGGAACATCATGTAGCAACAATCATATCTCAGAAACACCAAGTAGCAACAATCATCTCTCAGGAACATCATGTAGCAACAATCATATCTCAGAAACACCAAGTAGCAACAATCATCTCTCAGGAACATCATGTAGCAACAATCATATCTCAGAAACACCAAGTAGCAACAATCATATCTCAGGAACATCAAGTAGCAACAATCATCTCTCAGGAACATCAAGTAGCAACAATCATATCTCAGGAACATCAAGTAGCAACAATCATATCTCAGGAACATCAAGTAGCAACAATCATCTCTCAGGAACATCAAGTAGCAACAATCATATCTCAGGAACCTCAAGTAGCAACAATCATATCTCAGGAATATCATGTAGCAACAATCATATCTCAGGAATATCAAGTAGCAACAATCATCTCTCAGGAACATCAAGTAGCAACAATCATATCTCAGGAACATCAAGTAGCAACAATCATATCTCAGGAACATCAAGTAGCAACAATCATCTCTCAGGAACATCATGTAGCAACAATCATATCTCAGGAACATCAAGTAGCAACAATCATATCTCAGGAACACCAAGTACCAACAATCATATCTCAGGAACATCAAGTAGCAACAATCATATCTCAGGAACATCAAGTAGCAACAATCATATCTCAGGAACATCAAGTAGCAACAATCATATCTCAGGAACATCAAGTAGCAACAATCATATCTCAGGAACATCAAGTAGCAACAATCATCTCTCAGGAACATCAAGTAGCAACAATCATATCTCAGGAACATCATGTAGCAACAATCATATCTCAGAAACACCAAGTAGCAACAATCATATCTCAGGAACATCATGTAGAGACAATCATATCTCAGGAACATCAAGTAGCAACAGTCATCTCTCAGGAACATCAAGTAGCAACAATCATATCTCAGGAACATCAAGTAGCAACAATCATATCTCAGGAACATCATGTAGAAACAATCATACCTCAGGAACATCAAGTAGCAACAATCATATCTCAGGAACATCAAGTAGCAACAATCATCTCTCAGGAACATCAAGTAGCAACAATCATATCTCAGGAACATCAAGTAGCAACAATCATATCTCAGGAACATCATGTAGCAACAATCATATCTCAGGAACATCATGTAGCAACAATCATATCTCAGGAACATCAAGTAGCAACAATCATCTCTCTGGAACATCAAGTAGCAACAATCATATCTCAGGAACATCAAGTAGCAACAATCATCTCTCAGGAACATCAAGTAGCAACAATCATATATCAGGAACATCATGTAGCAACAATCATATCTCAGAAACACCAAGTAGCAACAATCATATCTCAGGAACACCAAGTAGCAACAATCATCTCTCAGGAACATCATGTAGAAACAATCATATCTCAGGAACATCAAGTAGCAACAATCATATCTCAGGAACATCAAGTAGCAACAATCATCTCTCAGGAACATCAAGTAGCAACAATCATATCTCAGGATCATCATGTAGCAACAATCATATCTCAGGAACATCATGTAGCAACAATCATATCTCAGGAACATCAAGTAGCAACAATCATCTCTCAGGAACATCAAGTAGCAACAATCATATCTCAGGAACATCAAGTAGCAACAATCATATCTCAGGAACATCAAGTAGCAACAATCATCTCTCAGGAACATCATGTAGCAACAATCATATCTCAGGAACATCAAGTAGCAACAATCATATCTCAGGAACACCAAGTAGCAACAATCATATCTCAGGAACATCAAGTAGCAACAATCATATCTCAGGAACATCATGTAGCAACAATCATATCTCAGGAACATCATGTAGCAACAATCATATCTCAGGAACATCAAGTAGCAACAATCATATCTCAGGAACATCATGTAGCAACAATCATATCTCAGAAACACCAAGTAGCAACAATCATATCTCAGGAACACCAAGTAGCAACAATCATCTCTCAGGAACATCATGTAGCAACAATCGTATCTCAGGAACATCAAGTAGCAACAATCATATCTCAGGAACATCAAGTAGCAACAATCATATCTCAGGAACATCATGTAGCAACAATCATTTCTCAGGAACATCAAGTAGCAACAATCATCTCTCAGGAACATCAAGTAGCAAAAATCATATCTCAGGAACATCAAGTAGCAACAATCATATCTCAGAAACACCAAGTAGCAACAATCATATCTCAGGAACACCAAGAAGCAACAATCATCTCTCAGGAACATCATGTAGAAACAATCATCTCTCAGGAACATCAAGTAGCAACAATCATCTCTCAGGAACATCATGTAGCAACAATCATATCTCAGGAACATCAAGTAGCAACAATCATATCTCAGGAACACCAAGTAGCAACAATCATATCTCAGGAACATCATGTAGCAACAATCATATCTCAGGAACATCAAGTAGCAACAATCATATCTCAGGAACATCATGTAGCAACAATCATATCTCAGAAACACCAAGTAGCAACAATCATATCTCAGGAACACCAAGTAGCAACAATCATCACTCAGGAACATCATGTAGCAACAATCATATCTCAGGAACATCAAGTAGCAACAATCATATCTCAGGAACATCAAGTAGCAACAATCATATCTCAGGAACATCATGTAGCAACAATCATATCTCAGGAACATCAAGTAGCAACAATCATCTCTCAGGAACATCAAGTAGCAACAATCATATCTCAGGAACATCAAGTAGCAACAATCATATCTCAGGAACATCAAGTAGCAACAATCATCTCTCAGCAACATCATGTAGCAACAATCATATCTCAGGAACATCAAGTAGCAACAATCATATCTCAGAAACACCAAGTAGCAACAATCATATTTCAGGAACACCAAGTAGCAACAATCATCTCTCAGGAACATCATGTAGAAACAATCATATCTCAGGAACATCAAGTAGCAACAATCGTATCTCAGGAACATCAAGTAGCAACAATCATCTCTCAGGAACATCAAGTAGCAACAATCATCTCTCAGGAATATCAAGTAGCAACAATCATATCTCAGGAACATCATGTAGAAACAATCATATCTCAGGAACATCAAGTAGCAACAATCATATCTCAGGAACATCAAGTAGCAACAATCATATCTCAGGAACATCAAGTAGCAACAATCATATCTCAGGAACATCATGTAGCAACAATCATATCTCAGGAACATCATGTAGCAACAATCATATCTCAGGAACATCAAGTAGCAACAATCATCTCTCAGGAACATCAAGTAGCAACAATCATATCTCAGGAACATCAAGTAGCAACAATCATATCTCAGGAACATCAAGTAGCAACAATCATCTCTCAGGAACATCATGTAGCAAGAATCATATCTTAGGAACATCAAGTAGCAACAATCATATCTCAGGAACACCAAGTAGCAACAATCGTATCTCAGGAACATCAAGTAGCAACAATCATATCTCAGGAACATCATGTAGCAACAATCATATCTCAGGAACATCGTGTAGCAACAATCATATCTCAGGAACATCAAGTAGCAACAATCATATCTCAGGAACATCATGTAGCAACAATCATATCTCAGAAACACCAAGTAGCAACAATCATATCTCAGGAACACCAAGTAGCAATAATCATCTCTCAGGAACATCATGTAGCAACAATCATATCTCAGGAACATCAAGTAACAACAATCATATCTCAGGAACATCAAGTAGCAACAATCATATCTCAGGAACATCATGTAGCAACAATCATATCTCAGGAACATCAAGTAGCAACAATCATCTCTCAGGAACATCAAGTAGCAACAATCATATCTCAGGAACATCAAGTAGCAACAATCATATCTCAGGAACATCAAGTAGCAACAATCATCTCTCAGGAACATCATGTAGCAACAATCATATCTCAGGAACATCAAGTAGCAACAATCATATCACAGGAACATCAAGTAGCAACAATCATCTCTCAGGAACATCATGTAGCAACAATCATATCTCAGGAACACCAAGTAGCAACAATCATATCTCAGGAACATCAAGTAGCAACAATCATATCTCAGGAACATCATGTAGCAACAATCATATCTCAGAAACATCAAGTAGCAACAATCATCTCTCAGGAACATCAAGTAGCAACAATCATATCTCAGGAACATCAAGTAGCAACAATCATATCTCAGGAACATCAAGTAGCAACAATCATCTCTCAGGAACATGATGTAGCAACAATCATGTCTCAGGAACATCAAGTAGCAACAATCATATCTCAGGAACACCAAGTAGCAACAATCATATCTCAGGAACATCAAGTAGCAACAATCATATCTCAGGAACATCATGTAGCAACAATCATATCTCAGGAACATCATGTAGCAACAATCATATCTCAGGAACATCAAGTAGCAACAATCATCTCTCAGGAACATCAAGTAGCAACAATCATATCTCAGGAACATCAAGTAGCAACAATCATATCTCAGAAACACCAAGTAGCAACAATCATATCTCAGGAACATCAAGTAGCAACAATCATCTCTCAGGAACATCAAGTAGCAACAATCATCTCTCAGGAACATCAAGTAGCAACAATCATATCTCAGGAACATCATGTAGCAACAATCATATCTCAGAAACACCAAGTAGCAACAATCATATCTCAGGAACATCAAGTAGCAACAATCATATCTCAGGAACATCATGTAGCAACAATCATATCTCAGAAACACCAAGTAGCAACAATCATATCTCAGGAACACCAAGTAGCAACAATCATCTCTCAGGAACATCATGTAGCAACAATCATATCTCAGGAACATCAAGTAGCAACAATCATATCTCAGGAACCTCAAGTAGCAACAATCATATCTCAGGAACATCAAGTAGCAACAATCATATCTCAGGAACATCAAGTAGCAACAATCATATCTCAGGAACATCAAGTAGCAACAATCATATCTCAGGAACATCAAGTAGCAACAATCATATCTCAGGAACATCAAGTAGCAACAATCATATCTCAGGAACATCATGTAGCAACAATCATATCTCAGGAACATCATGTAGCAACAATCATATCTCAGGAACATCAAGTAGCAACAATCATGTCTCAGGAACATCAAGTAGCAACAATCATATCTCAGGAACATCAAGTAGCAACAATCATATCTCAGGAACATCATGTAGCAACAATCATATCTCAGGAACATCAAGTAGCAACAATCATCCCTCAGGAACATCAAGTAGCAACAATCATATCTCAGGAACATCAAGTAGCAACAATCATCCCTCAGGAGCACAATAGGTCTATCTACCGTTCATTTCCTTCAATTTCCGGTTTGTATTAGCGGGCCCGGAAGTGGCTCCAATAATCCGGAAAGGACGCTAACTACTCGACTCCGAGCAAGCAAGAGACTGCAACGTTTCGCTCTGTATAGAACTTTCGAATTATCATGCTCTACGAAGGGCGAAACGTTGTTTCAACGTAAGTTTATTTTACCAAAAGTGTGTCTTGCATTTTGTCACTTCTGTCAGTTCTGTCATTTGGATTCAAACTCAGCTATGGGGGGGATCGGTTATGGGGATAATTCCCCCTGTTGACGGTAAATGGGGGTTTGATAATTGAATAATTCGTATCATTAATCCTGTAGGCTTGTATATTACTGTAGTGTAATGGTTGATTAATGGGGTTTAAAGCCTGTTGACATCACGAGGGTCATGAAGGCTGCATGTAACCTGCTCACCACCAGTTAAGAATACCTTAATACCTAAAATAGAGGTTAGACTTCCAGTGTATGCGCGCTGAGAGACATATACACCTCCCGGTGTATATGTCTCTCAGCGTGACGTAATGTATTACGTCTTCGTTTGAGCTATGTATGAGGCCTATGAGGTATTTGCAATAATCTGAGAGGTTACGCGAGTATTTACAGAAATTTATTTCTCACAACAGCCACCATTGTTGAACAGACCTCTCTCGTCTCATGAAATGCTGCTGCTGCTGCTGCTGCTGCTCCTTCTGCTTCTACTAATACTATGTTGCTGCTACTGCTGCTATTGCGGCGCCATCTGCTGCTGAGGCTGCTACTGATGTTGTTGTTGTTGTTGTTGTTGTTGTTGCTACTGCTGCTGCTACTGTTGCTGTTGCTACTGCAGCTGCTGCTGCTGCTGCTACTGCTGCTGCTGCTGGGGCTACATTTCAGACTCTCCCTTGTCCTCTCCAACCACTTATTGTCTTCCCGCTCTTCTCTCTCTCATCCCACTGCTTCCATTCGTGCGCTCGACAAACCTTCTTACATTCTTCCTTTCTAACCATATTTCCCCTTCTCTCTCTCTCTCTCTCTCTCTCTCTCTCTCTCTCTCTCTCTCTCTCTCTCTCTCTCTCTCTCTCTCTCTCTCTCTCTCTCTCTCTCTCTCTCTCTCCACAAACAAGAACATCACACTTCACCATCCCAACAAACAAGCAAAAACAAATAACAGAAGCCCGAGGCTCCATGGGGCTTGAAACTCCGTCCCCGAAGCTCACCCCGGCGCTGAATTTCTCACCACAAGCTCCACTATTGACGTGGTTCTCGGCCACATACCACAAGCGTGTGTTTTCCAACGCATCCGGCGTCTAGCAAATGAGTGGAGGCGCGATCCTCGGCCAGACTGCTGTCCCTAACCCCCCTCAACCCTTGTCAACAGCGTTCCGTAACCTTGTGTATCTTGTACGTCATGATCATGCCTCCTTCTGACACATGCGTGTCATTAGTGATGCTTGGTTCAACATCCTTCAGCTTTTTTTCCTCGTAGCTCTCAAGTCAGGTTGAAGCTTTGCTAAGGGGCCGTGTAGAGTCTCATAGCCTCGTAGAACTTTGTAGAGTCTCGTAGTCTCGTAGAGTTTCCTGGCGTCTCGTAGAGTCTCGCGGAGCGTGAGAAAGATTAGAGTGGCTTGGTGGGGGAGCAATATTGTTCACGGAGTGAGGGGTCAGGATAAGTGTGTGTTTACACCTCGCTAAGGCCATGCCTTCACCCCTTCAACCACACCCCTTCCCCACCGTGCCCTCATCCCCTACCGTCATCCCCCTCCCCTTCACATCTACCCCCCACCGAGCAGTACATACGAGTGGCCTCACCACTGTATCGTCTCCTTCAGCGCCACCTTCAGGTAACTGTCAGCAGCTTGAGCCACACATTAACTCTGAGTCTTGCGCCACCATAACCCCCCATCACCCACCTGCTGCAGCTATTGTTTCTTCTGGTGTTGCTGCTGCTGCAATAGTTGTCGTTTTGTTGCTGCTGCTGCTGCAATAGTTGTCGTTTTGTTGTTGCTGCTGCTGCTGCAATAGTTGTCGTTTTGTTGCTGCTGCTGCAGTAGTTGTCGTTTTGTTGCTGCTGCTGCTGCAATAGTTGTCGTTTTGTTGCTGCTGCTGCAATAGTTGTCGTTTTGTTGTTGTTGCTGCTGCTGCAATAGTTGTCGTTTTGTTGTTGCTGCTGCAGTAGTCGTCGCTTCGTTGCTGCTGCTACAGTGGTTGTCTCTGCTATGTCTGCTCTCTCTTGTGTTCACGCTCGCTGGCTTGCTGCTGCTGACAGAGGCTGTGTCCACCTATTGAAGGTTTCAAAGGATGCCGGTAATGAGGCTGAGAGGAAAGAGGCCTTCCTGTCTTAACTTCTTTGACCCTGGAGACAGAGCCCATCATGGGAGACATTGGGATATTACATCAACCTTGATTGAAAGAGGGTGATCAGTTTCTTAACCATCAATCAAGGCTAAGAGAGAGTGAAACTATCTTTCAAAGCGACCTTCTATCAAGGCAAATGGACTGAACATTTAACGTCACTATAACAGGTTCCTCACCCAGACCAGTTCCCCTGAACATCTGTTAAACAATCGCACAAGGGTATCCCAGCAGTGAAGAAGATAGCCCGGCAATGTTTATGAGTGTGTCAGAGAACAGATGTTGCTTTCTGCCAGTGAGAGCTCTCCAGGAAAGGGATTTTCTGTTGGCTGTCTCTAGTTCATCTTAGGGTACGCACATCGACCCTTCAGTCATTCGTACTGGTATCGTACTTCGCCTTTTGTTGTCATTATCGTATCCGAGAGCAGGTGTACCTACGGCAGTGCGTCGGCAGACCAGTTCAGATACCATGGTCTTGTTGGCAGAATGTATGAGAGAAAGATAGCAGGAGAAGCATTGCAACAGTTTGATGGCCGGCAATAAGGGAGCCTCCCCTATGATGCACACCTGATGGTAGCTAAGAGCGTTCAGTTTGAACTACCTTGCAGTCCTGGGCAGATGGCAGTAGGTGGTACTGATCAACACACGTGGTGCACTTACAGTGGCTGACCATATATATATATATATATATATACGTATATATATATATATATATATATATATATATATATATATATATATATATATATATATATATATATATATATATATATATATATATATATATATATATACGTATATATATGATATCACAATATGCAAAACATCTACTGTGAAAAAAGCAGTGAACTTCCAAGCGCTTTTGTGATTTCTCACATTATCAAGTATAAGAATAACCTAACAGCTGAAGGCTTATACGTAAGCCTTCAGCTGTTCTATTATTGTTACAGTTCCTTGATAATGTGACAAGTCACGAAAGCGCTGGAAAGTTCCCTATTTTCTCACAGTGGATGTTTTGCATGTATATGTATGTAAAAAAAATTGATTGGTAGGAGGGAAAATATTGAAACGACTTGACAAAGACATCGGACGAAAGTTACCTGTAGTTGAACCTCGATCGTTTGTTCACTAATTGCGAGATGAAACACTGCTATGATGGCCAAGAGTTCTTCCCGGTGCTTGTGTGAACCACCTGAGAAGCAACAACTTCACGGTCCTTCTCGTCATAGATGACGGGGGGCCAGTGATGATATTTAAGTTCCTTTTCATGAATGTTGTGAGTCAGCAATGAACCACAACAACACTGCCGGCTAGATCAACACCCAGCAACCCGTCACTGATGAATGGTGCGGCTTTAAACCAAACAAAAGAAGGTTGCGGCCCACATAGCGAAGCTTTCCGATCCCCTTACTCAGCCTGTGGCTGTACTGAGACTCCCACGCTTGTAGAGTTCGATCCTAATGTTAGTATAAAGTAAAGGATTCTTGCACACGACTTTAAGTCGTGTCCAACAGAGATTAAGCTTTATAAACCCTACTGTAGACATGATAAAGCTCATGCAACTCTTGGTATAGGGGGAAGAGGGGAATGGATAAGCAGATTTCAACCAGGTAGAGACAACTCCACTCCCTCTCTCATCCAGAATCCTTCGCCAGCTTGAACACACCTTCCTCAAGCGGTCAATATTTCTCGCCAAATCTAGATACCGGCAGTATTTCGGACAAAACTGAAAAAGAATATACTGAAAAAAATGGCATGACAATTATCTTGACACTTTGCGGATGTCATACCAAAAGGAATAAATAATTTTTGAAACTGTGAACAAGAACTAATTTAACTGAGGCACCGCAAATTTTTGTTCAGTGTTGCTGACATTATGTTTGTGTAATTAAAGAGAAGGTGGGGTTTATCTCTTATTTTTTCTTTCCCGCTGACTTCTCTCAAGTTTATTTCATTCTTCTTTCAATTTATGCACATTTTTAGGTTCCATATTTATCTTTCTATACTGTTGCACACTGTTATTTATTCTGCCTTTACCACACCTGTATATTATTTTTCTATCTCTCTCTTTTCTATTCTCGTCTCTGTATGTCAGTCTCTCTCTCTCTCTCTCTCTCTCTCTCTCTCTCTCTCTCTCTCTCTCTCTCTCTCTCTCTCTCTCTCTCTCTCTCTCTCTCTCTCTCTCAAACACTCTCTCTCTCTATCTCTCTCTCTTTTACTTTTACAGGGTTTGACAAGGTTAAGGATCCTAGCTTCATTGACAAGCTATTTACAGGTTAAGGATTCCTAACTTTATTGGCAAGCTAAGAGCTGTTACCCACATCAGCTCATTTGAAAGCATTTTTATTGTTATGAGACATACAAGTAGGGAACAGGATGAAGATGGAGCCATCTGTGGGCCAGCATTTTCATTTGATCAACTGACTCTACGAATGTGTTCCATACTCGAGTCATCCTGGGTATATATGATCTCAGATGGAGTGATGTTCTGGAGAAGGGTACAGCCAGAGTGAAGTTGCTGCTTTCTGTCCGTCTTGTGGCATAAAAGCTTGTTTCACGCTGTCCTCGAAGTGGATCCAAGTGTGGTACTTTGACAATATTGGCCTTGTACATAACAGTAAGGCCACCCACATCTCTCCTGTGTTGAAGGCTCTGCTGAAATGACAGGTCTATCCAGGATGGGTCCAGGCGAGAGATGAGACGTCTTTCTCTGTTCTCTACTCTGTCAAGCAGTCGCAGATGAGAGGGGGGCAGGCAAACCAAGAAAGTGGAGCATACTCGAGGTGTGAGCGTACTTGTGCCTCGTACAGAATCTTGCAACCCCTACTGTCAAGAAGATGCGAGATACGGCGAAGTGCTGTAAGCTTCCTGGCTGCCTTGTTTGCAAGATTTACAACATAATTCTTCATGGTTAATTTGGAGTCAAATTTCACCCCAAGGATATCAACTTCTTCTCCAGGTGCCAACACCCTCCCATTCATCCTTACTACTGCACCAGCATTACCATCATAGTGCCTAGAGACGATCATCATTTGTGTTTTCTCAGGTGCAAATGTTACTTGCCATCTATTTCCCCAAGCTGATATAGCTCTCAGCTGGTGATTGATGTAGCTTTGAGCAGCTGGCATTTCTTCTCTTGGATAAGTGAATGTCAGTGTACAGTCGTCTGCATATACATGTGATTCTGGGATGAGATGAAGAAGGTCGTTGAAGTAGACATTCCATAACAATGGTCCCAGCAAGCTTCCTCCCTCTCTCTCTCTCTCTCTCTCTCTCTCTCTCTCTCTCTCTCTCTCTCTCTCTCTCTCTCTCTCTCTCTCTCTCTCTCTCTCTCTCTCCAGTTCTTCAACACAACACAGCGAGTGGAGGCCGCAATTAGAGGAGGACTGACTCGAGGCTGCTGACTCAGCTGGCAAA
>NC_091322.1:14259127-14266627 GCF_038502225.1 Cherax quadricarinatus
CTCTGTTCTTCTTTTTGTGAACAGGGACTACATTTGCCTCTTTCCATGGAGAGGGCCATTTGCACTGTACTAGGCAGTGCTGAAAGATTGCAGTTAGAGGTGCTGCTAGCTGGTCTGCACATCTTCTCAACAATCTTGGGCTCAACTTGTCTGGGCCCACAGCCTTTCTTGGTCAAGTGATTTAAGAAGGAAATGCACCTCCTCCTGCCTTATTGTCACACCTGACAGTTTTGACACAGTTCTTGCAGCTAGCCAAGGAGGGTCCCTTGCTGGATCAGGAACTTGCATTTTGGTAGCAAAGTGGTTCAGCAAAGAGGTCCGCTTTCTCTTGACTACTAGTAGAGGTGGTCCCATCCTGTCGATTTAGAGGTGGAATAAGTTCATCAGGCAGATAACCTTGTCTGTCCTGACCAGGGACCACCAGGTTTTGGAGCCTACCCTACCTGATGCTAGCTTTCTTTTAGTGTCCAACTCCCATTTAGCAATGGCCCACTTTTGAACATCACCCATATGCCTACAGGCTTGCATGTGCAAGTTCCTGTTATAGGTGGTAGGATGTCTCTTATACCTTCGCCATGCTTTGTACTTAGCAGTAGCAGCCTCTCTACAACGAAAGCCAAACCAAGGCTGATCTGTAGGCTTTGTCACATATTGCCGGTGAGGAATGTGTTCTTGTTGCAGATTAAGGATGTGTCCAGTGAAGGCTTTCACTTGGTTGTCAACATCCCCCTGGAGAAGAGACATTCCAGTCGGTGGTGAGCTCAGAGCAAAGGGCTGGCCAATTACCTCTTTCCCATAGCCAGGTTGTGCGTGTGGACTCCTCACCTCGTTCTGTTGGGATCTTAAGTGTGGTAAAAACAGCCTTGTGGTCAGACGATCCAACGTACCCGAGGGGTTGACAAGTGACTATGCCTTCTGCCAGATCACTCACTACTGGGTCAAGGGAGGAGCCAGAGATATGAGTAGGGAAATCAACAAAGTTTCTCATGTCAAACACTGCAAGAAGGTCGTCAAAGTCCCTCTGTATAAGGTGCTGGTTGAGGTCACCAACAATTATAATATGTTGACAGTTGTGTTGTAGCAGAAGGGAGTCAATATTTTCCATTAGGAAGTTGATAGGGTCTGCATGTTGCCACTGAGGTCTGTACATTGCACATGCTAGTACAGAGGTACTAGTGTTTATACAGAGCTTGAAGAACATCATTTCAAGATGTGTAGGGGTGGCAACATCTATGTGCTGGGCATGAACACTTTTGAGAAGCACACAGCAACACCACCTCCTTGCCCTTGCCTGTCTCTTCTCATCCATGAGGTGTAGCCAGTAATTCTTGCAAAATTTTCTGAGTCCTGTCATCCAAAATGTTTCAACAACAGCTATCATGTCAGGGACGTCGAGTGTTCACAAAGCTATGTGTGAGCTCTCCAACATTAGTAATGAAACCTCTAATGTTGGCCGACAGGATGCTGATAGGGACTGGCTCCTCATGATGAAGTGGTCAGCTTGGTGGTGGGTGTGTAGGGAATGTAGTGCCTGCCCTTGAGAGGTAGGAGGGTACTGAGGCAGCTGCAGGGATGTAGGTCTGTGGTCTTGTATAAGGCCCAATCCCACCTGCTGGGCTGGGATAGGGAGTAGCTGAGTGAGGTGACGTGTGAGTGTGTTTACCAATTCAGAGATCCTGCTGGTTTGTTCTGAGAACAGGTCTCTAAACAGGTGGCCCTGTCTGTCAAGTTCCTTTTTCTTCCGACACTGGTCCTCCTTATGTCCTTTCTTGTAGCAGTAGTTACACCTGGTATCTCTGCAGGCAGTTGTTGGCAGAGTGCCCCTTCCGGTGACAGCGAGAGCACAGCCTAGGTGCCTGGGAGGGTGGACTAGGATTTGTTGTACCTCCTGTGTTTCGCAGATTTGTCCTCGGATTCTGCCGCTGGAACTGTGTTAGTGGAGGGTGAGACGGCTGTAGATGTCTTCCTCCACCACGTCCTCCTCCACGTCCTCTACCCCGCCCTCTACCAGTTCTGACAGATGTGTCCCTGCTGTTCGTACTTCGGCGCAGCAGGTGATCAGGTGTAGTGATAGTTCCCTGATCACTAACTGCACCGTTCTCTGGTGGAGAAACTCCTGGCTCAGAGCTTGCTGTCGAAGCACTACTACCAGATTCTAGAATAGTATCGACAGGTGTGCTGACAGGTGTAGGATCAGAGATGGTATGTGCACTGTCAAGTAGACTGGCAGTGGCTGAAGCAGAGATGTCAGGTGTAGGAGAATTAACAGATCCAAGGCTTCCCACGTTGCTGGGAAGAGGATTTATTCCCTCTGTGGTGGTCAGAGGTGTGTTAGAATTCCCAAAGGTAGTGTTTTGAACTCTGTCAGTCTGTGGGACCTTAGCGATGACAGAATTCCACCAGATGTTTACCCCTGAGTTAAGCTCAGTGTGGGACTTCCAGTCTTTGTCAATAGTGTCACCATCAGCTGAGCAGCTTACGTCACTTAATGTAGGCTTGCACTGACCTTCTACAATAGCTTGTAGGTTATCTAATGATTTGAGAGCTCATGAAGTGCTTCCCTGTGATGGATTATCTTAGCTGCAACTTTACAACACAGCCCAAGAGGGCAGTCTTGATCTTTGGACAGGAGTCCCTGAGGTAGGACTTCTGAACCCTCCTCCTGTAGCTCCAGGCTTGTATCCACATATACCACAGGATTATGGATATCCTTAAATTTTCTGAAATTTTCAACCTGGCTGCAACAAAATTCTTCTTCTGGAGTGCAATCTGTGTGGCAGTAGTTGGAACAAGTAGGCTCCTTACATCCAAGAAGATCCTTTGTCCCTTGTGGTATACCCACAAACACTGCAGTATCTACTGGGACAATAGCCAGATAGCGTAGATAATCTTGCTATTTTGCGGTGTGAAGTCATCCCAGAGGAGGCTTAGGTTTGAAGTTCACAGGAGAGAGAGGGTGGGTGGTGATATCGTGGGGTGTGGGTGGAGGGTGGGTGGGTGGGGGTGTTTATAGCCGGTGGGTAGTGAGGGCGGGCGGCAGTGGGCCACTAGCTGGAAGTGTTGCCTTCTCACTATCACTTAATAAACACTGTTTATGCTGTCCACTTTTCCACTAAAGGAAGATGTTACACAAATAACTGTGTTGCATTGTACCAGCCACGTTGTTATAAAGCACCAGATGCTAGTACATAGCACAAAACACACATAATATTAGACGCTCACTCTGAAGGCAATAGTGAAGACACTCCTAAGGCCTGCCGCTGTCCCCTCACACCATGCCTTCAACATACCACACTTAATATCACTCTCTCTCTCTCTCTCTCTCTCTCTCTCTCTCTCTCTCTCTCTCTCTCGCTCTCTCTCTCTCTCTCTCTCTCTCTCTCTCTCTCTCTCTCTCCGTCTCCCTCTCTCTCTCTCCCTCTCTCTCTCTCCCCCTCTCTCTCTCTCTCTCCCTCTCTCTCTCTCTCTCTCTCTCTCTCTCTCTCTCTCTCTCTCTCTCTCTCTTCCTCTCTCTCTCTCTCTCTGTCTCTCTCTCTCTCTCTCTCTCTCCGTCCCTCCTCTCACTCTCTCTCTCCCTCTCTCTCTCTCTCTCTCTCTCTCTCTCTCCCTCTCTCTCTCTCTCTCTCTCTCTCTCCCTCTCTCTCTCTCTCTGTCTCTCTCTCTCTCTCTCTCTCTCTCTCCGTCTCTCCCTCTCTCTCTCTCTCACTCTCTCACTCTAGGACCTACAAGCATGACCCTGCATATAAATGATGTCGTTTTTTGGGTGCCGTTTTCGACCTTTGTGTTGCTGATTCTGTTTAAATTTATTACCACTGCCGCTATATATCCTTTTATTTTCTCTCTGTCAATTCTCCATTCAGTCGTCAAATGTTTTATTCATCTCTCAGTTAGTGGTGATGTTTGTTATTTTTTAATAATTTCTTTTATCTCTGTTGATACTTTCTGGGTTCCTTTTATTGCGTTTGGGGCCAACCAGACTGTTGGTGCTAGGAGCCGGTAGGCACCACAGCCTGGCTGATCAGGGACTGTCTGGAGGAGTTTTTATAGGTTCCCTCTGAAAGATATTCTAGGTCATTGGGTATTTTCTTCTTATGCTTTGAAGGGCATTGAAGCTCATTTAACACTTATGAAATTATTTCTGGCTGTACTTAGTACCTCTATTTAGTGTTTTTTTACAGTGTTTTACAAGGTTAGGTTAAGGTTCCTAACCTTAACCTAACCTTGTAAAACACTTGTTATTTTTATGAGACATGTAAATATGGAACAGGATGAAGTTCGAGCCATCTGTGGGTCAGCAATTTCATTTGATCAACTGACATTGTTTCACTGATATCATTATGATGAACGAACATGTTCCAGACTCGAGCCAACCTGGGAATATATGATCTCAGATTTAGCGATGCTCTGGAAAAGGTTACAGAGTGAAATTGTTGCTTGCTGCCCGTCTTGTTGTGTAGAAGCTCACGTCTCGCTGTCCTCGGAGTGGATCCAAATGTGGTACTTTGACAATATTGGCTTT
This sequence comes from Cherax quadricarinatus, assembly GCF_038502225.1. NCBI lineage: Eukaryota > Metazoa > Arthropoda > Malacostraca > Decapoda > Parastacidae > Cherax > Cherax quadricarinatus. Next base: position 14,263,647 of record NC_091322.1, read on the forward strand.
GTACAGAACAGTAAGGCCGCCCACATCCCTCCTGTGTTGAAGGCTCTACTGGAATGATAGATCTATCCAGGCTGGGTCCAGGCGATAGATGAGCTGTCTTGCTCAGGTCTATATTCTTTTAAAAAGTTGCAGATGAGACAAAGGGCAGGTAATCCAAGAAAGTGAAGCATACTCAAGGTGTGAGTGTACTTGTGCCTCGTATAGAACCCTGCACGAGACACAAACACGTGTACTTGTGCCTCGTATAGAACACTGCACGAGACACAAACACGTGTACTTGTGCCTCGTATAGAACCCTGCACGAGACACAAACACGTGTACTTGTGCCTCGTATAGAACCCTGCACGAGACACAAACACGTGTACTTGTGCCTCGTATAGAACCCTGCACGAGACACAAACACGTGTACTTGTGCCTCGTATAGAACCCTGCACGAGACACAAACACGTGTACTTGTGCCTCGTATAGAACCCTGCACGAGGCACAAACACGTGTACTTGTGCCTCGTATAGAACCCTGCACGAGACACAAACACGTGTACTTGTGCCTCGTATAGAACCCTGCACGAGACACAAACACGTGTACTTGTGCCTCGTATAGAACCCTGCACGAGACACAAACACGTGTACTTGTGCCTCGTATAGAACCCTGCACGAGACACAAACACGTGTACTTGTGCCTCGTATAGAACCCTGCACGAGACACAAACACGTGTACTTGTGCCTCGTATAGAACCCTGCACGAGGCACAAACACGTGTACTTGTGCCTCGTATAGAACCCTGCACGAGGCACAAACACGTGTACTTGTGCCTCGTATAGAACCGTGCACGAGGCACAAACACGTGTACTTGTGCCCCGTATAGAACCCTGCACGAGGCACAAACACGTGTACTTGTGCCTCGTATAGAACCGTGCTCGAGACACAAACACGTGTACTTGTGCCTCGTATAAAACCGTGCTCGAGACACAAACACGTGTACTTGTGCCTCGTATAGAACCCTGCACGAGGCACAAACACGTGTACTTGTGCCTCGTATAGAACCCTGCACGAGACACAAACACGTGTATTTGTGCCTCGAATAGAACCCTGCACGAGACACAAACACGTGTACTTGTGCCTCGTATAGAACCCTGCACGAGACACAAACACGTGTACTTGTGCCTCGTATAGAACCCTGCACGAGACACAAACACGTGTACTTGTGCCTCGTATAGAACCCTGCACGAGACACAAACACGTGTACTTGTGCCTCGTATAGAACCCTGCACGAGGCACAAACACGTGTACTTGTGCCTCGTATAGAACCCTGCACGAGACACAAACACGTGTACTTGTGCCTCGTATAGAACCCTGCACGAGACACAAACACGTGTACTTGTGCCTCGTATAGAACCCTGCACGAGACACAAACACGTGTACTTGTGCCTCGTATAGAACCCTGCACGAGACACAAACACGTGTACTTTTGCCTCGTATAGAACCCTGCACGAGACACAAACACGTGTACTTGTGCCTCGTATAGAACCCTGCACGAGACACAAACACGTGTACTTGTGCCTCGTATAGAACCCTGCACGAGACACAAACACGTGTACTTGTGCCTCGTATAGAACCCTGCACGAGACACAAATACGTGTACTTGTGCCTCGTATAGAACCCTGCACGAGACACAAACACGTGTACTTGTGCCTCGTATAGAACCCTGCACGAGACACAAACACGTGTACTTGTGCCTCGTATAGAACCCTGCACGAGACACAAACACGTGTACTTGTGCCTCGTATAGAACCCTGCACGAGGCACAAACACGTGTACTTGTGCCTCGTATAGAACCCTGCACGAGACACAAACACGTGTACTTGTGCCTCGTATAGAACCCTGCACGAGACACAAACACGTGTACTTGTGCCTCGTATAGAACCCTGCACGAGACACAAACACGTGTACTTGTGCCTCGTATAGAACCCTGCACGAGGCACAAACACGTGTACTTGTGCCTCGTATAGAACCCTGCACGAGACACAAACACGTGTACTTGTGCCTCGTATAGAACCCTGCACGAGACACAAACACGTGTACTTGTGCCTCGTATAGAACCCTGCACGAGGCACAAAGACGTGTACTTGTGCCTCGTATAGAACCCTGCACGAGACACAAACACGTGTACTTGTGCCTCGTATAGAACCCTGCACGAGACACAAACACGTGTACTTGTGCCTCGTATAGAACCCTGCACGAGGCACAAACACGTGTACTTGTGCCTCGTATAGAACCCTGCACGAGACACAAACACGTGTACTTGTGCCTCGTATAGAACCCTGCACGAGGCACAAACACGTGTACTTGTGCCTCGTATAGAACCCTGCACGAGACACAAACACGTGTACTTGTGCCTCGTATAGAACCCTGCACGAGACACAAACACGTGTACTTGTGCCTCGTATAGAACCCTGCACGAGACACAAACACGTGTACTTGTGCCTCGTATAGAACCCTGCACGAGGCACAAAGACGTGTACTTGTGCCTCGTATAGAACCCTGCACGAGACACAAACACGTGTACTTGTGCCTCGTATAGAACCCTGCACGAGACACAAACACGTGTACTTGTGCCTCGTATAGAACCCTGCACGAGACACAAACACGTGTACTTGTGCCTCGTATAGAACCCTGCACGAGACACAAACACGTGTACTTGTGCCTCGTATAGAACCCTGCACGAGACACAAACACGTGTACTTGTGCCTCGTATAGAACCCTGCACGAGGCACAAACACGTGTACTTGTGCCTCGTATAGAACCCTGCACGAGACACAAACACCTGTGTGCTCCACTTTCTTAGTGGAGCACACAGGTCCTCCCCTAAGATTTGCATTTCACATAAAATATTAAGATTTTTGAACAAGTTTTTCCCCTTAAAAAACAATTTTGTTTAAAGCTTCGTTAAAAATAATAACAATATATGTATTTCTTCACAAA
>NC_091322.1:14271627-14279127 GCF_038502225.1 Cherax quadricarinatus
TCAACTTCTACAACCTCCACTAGTGAGAACGGCTGGATTTGAGAGGGACCTGACCTCCCAACATCTGAGTTCTTACCTCTTCTAGTGACCTACGTCTCACCTCCTGGCGCTATATAAGGCTCCATCCTGTCACTTCAACTCCATATTGTTTCAAACTTTGGAACAATGCTCTCCTCCAGACTGAGGGACTGACCACCTCAAAAACTTTAAGGGTGATGGACTGATTACATCGTCTTCAAGTCTCTTCTGCTTCTATCAACTTTTCTGTACTCGACTGAAGAAGCCTACTGTGTAGGCGAAACGTTTCGAAATAAAGATACCTAACTGTTGCATATGTGTCTTACCTAACAACCTGTCGGTATTTTATACCATTTTAATGTTCACAACTCTATTACCAAATCAGTGCTTTCCTATGTCCTTCCTGACTCCGATTTTTTCCAACTTAAACCCATTGCTGCGAGTCCTGTCTTGGGCAGATATTTTTAGCACTCTATTTACACCCCTTTTATTTATTCTTGTTTTCCATTTATACACCTCAATCATTTCCCCCCTAATTCTACGCCTTTCTAAAGAGTGCAGATTCAGGGCCCTCAGTCTATCCTCATAGGGAAGATTTCTGATACATGGGATCATCTTTGTCATTCTCCTTTGTACGTTTTCCAGAGCATTTATATCCATTCTGTAATACGGTGACCAGAACTGTGCAGCATAGTCTAAATGAGGCCTAACCAAGGATATATAGAGTTGAAGAACAACCTGAGGACTCCTATTATTTATGCTTCTTGATATGAAGCCAAGGATTCTGTTCACTTTAGGATATAGGAAAGCACTGGTTTGGTAATAGAGTTGTGGATGAGTGGAACAAACTCCCTAGTATAGTTATAGAGGCTAAAACGTTGTGCAGTTTTAAAAATAGGATGGATGAATACATTGAGTGGGTGCGGGTGGGTGTGAGTTGGACCTGGCTAGCTTGTGCTGCTAGGTCAGATGCCGTGCTCCTTCCTTAAGTAAGAACATAAGAAGAACATAAGAACGAAGGAACACTGCAGAAGGCCTACTGGCCCATGCGAGGCAGGTCCAAGTATCCTACCGGCTTAAGCCAATGCACCCAACCTAGTCAGGTCAGGTCACATTGACTTAAGGGAGGAACACGGCAACCGACCTGTTAGCACAAGCTATCAGGTCTAACTCACACCCACCCACATCTACTCATGTATTTATCCAACCTATTTTTAAAGCTACACAACGTTCTGGCCTCTATAACGGTACTTGGGAGTTTGTTCCACTCATCCACAACTCTATTACCAAACCAGTACTTTCCTATATCCTTCCTGAATCTGAATTTTTCCAACTTAAAACCATTGCTGCGAGTCCTGTCTAGGCTAGATATTTTCAGCACACTATTTACATCCCCTTTATTTATTCCTGTCTTCCACTTATACACCTCAATCATATCCCCCCTAATTCTACGTCTTTCTAGAGAGTGCAGTTTCAGGGCCCTTAGTCTATCCTCATAGGGAAGGTTTCTGATACATGGGATCATCTTTATCATCCTCCTTTGTACATTTTCCAGAGAATTTATATCCATTCTGTAATACGGTGACCAAAACTGTGCAGCATAATCTAAATGAGGCCTAACCAAGGATGTATAGAGTTGAAGAACAACCTGAGGACTCCTATTATTTATGCTTCTTGATATGAAGCCAAGGATTCTATTAGCTTTATTGCGAACACTTATGCACTGTTGTCTTGGTTTCAGATTACTGCTAACCAGAACTCCTAAATCTTTTTCGCAATCCGTAATATTAAGATCTACATTATTTAGTTTATATGTGGCATGGTTATTGTCCTGTCCAACATTTAGAACTTTGCATTTGTCTATATTAAACTGCATCTGCCACTTCTCCGACCACTGCATCAGTCTATTCAAATCTTCCTGGAGTGCTCGAATGTCCTCGTCAGAATGAATTCGACGGCCTATTTTGGTGTCATCGGCAAACTTGCCGATGTCGCTCTTTATGCCCTCATCTATGTCGTTTATGTAGATTGTGAACAGCAGGGGGCCCAACACTGACCCCTGTGGAACACCGCTCGTGACGCTACCCCACTCTGATTTCTCCCCATTTATGCAAACTCTCTGCTGCCTATTTGTCAACCATGCCTCTATCCAGGAAAAAATTTCTCCTCCTATTCCATGTGCTTTAATTTTCCTCAATAGTCTCTGATGTGGGACCCTGTCAAAAGCCTTACTGAAGTCCATATACACAATATCATATTCATTACCATGATCTACCTCCTCAAATACCTTAGTGAAAAAAGTTAATAAATTCGTAAGGCAGGAACGCCCCTTTGTAAAAACCATGCTGAGATTCGTTGATTAATTTATGCTTTTCAAGGTGGCTACGAACTGCCTCGGCAATTATTGATTCCATAAATTTTCCCACTATGGAGGTTAGGCTTATTGGTCTATAGTTCGAAGCTAAGGACCTGTCACCTGTTTTGAAAATAGGTATCACATTTGCCATTTTCCACTTATCTGGCACCATGCCAGTTTGTAGTGATATGTTGAAAAGATTAGCCAAAGGTGTGCTAAGCTCCTCTTTACATTCCTTTAGAACCCTTGCATACAGTTCATCAGGGCCTGGGGATTTGTTAGGTTTTAATTTATCTATTTGCCTAAGGACCATGTCACTTGTGACCCTAATAGTGCACAGTTTATTATCGTCCTGTTCTACATAATTTATCATTACTGGAATATCGCTGGTATCCTCCTGTGTAAAAACTGAGAGGAAGTATGTGTTAAAAATTCTACACATTTCCTTATCACTGTCAGTGAGCTGACCCGAGGAACTTTTGAGTGGGCCTATCTTGTCCCTGATCTTACTTCTGTATACCTGAAAGAATCCTTTTGGGTTAGTCTTCGATTCTCTTGCAACTTTAACCTCATAATCTCTTTTTGCTTTTCTAATTCCCTTTTTTATTTCTCTCTTTAACTGAATATATCGATTTCTTAATTGCCCCTCTCCTCTTTTGATTTGCCTATATATGCCTCTCTTTTGACCAATCAGATATTTTAATCTATTGTTCATCCATTTAGGATCATTTTTGTTTGATCTGATTTCCCTATTTGGAACATAATTTGACTGAGCAGCTAGAACTATGCCCTGGAAAGCATCATATCGGCAACCATCACCACCTACCTGACCCTTAGTCAGGTCATTCCAGTTCAGCCCACCTAAGTAATTTTTCAGTCCTATGAAATCAGCCAAGCGAAAGTCAGGGACGGAGACTTGATTGCCATTATTAGGGGAATTCCATGATATATTAAAGCTGAGTGATTTGTGATCACTCTCCCCAAGCTCATCATTAACCTCAAGATTATTAATTAGTGTTTCCCTACTGGCAAGAACCAAGTCAAGGAGGTTATTTCCCCTAGTTGGCTCTGTCACAAACTGTTTTAAAAAGCAATCCTGGATCGTATCAAGAAAGTCACCCGACTCTAAATTTCCTGTCAAATTGCTCCAGTCAATCTGTCTATAGTTGAAATCTCCCATTAGCACAACATTTTCGTATGTAGATGCCTTACGAATTTCGTCCCATAGAAGTTTACTGCACTCCCTATCAATATTTGGGGCCCTGTAAATCACACCCAAAATTAGTTTTTCTCGGCCCTCGAGAAGCTGTAACCAAACAGATTCAGTGGCTGACGCTTCTAATTTAATATCTTGTCTAACACAACAATTTAAATTGTCTCTGACATACATCGCTACTCCACCACCTTTCCTGTTGACCCTGTCAGTGTGGAATAATTTATAGCCTTGTATGTGACATTCAGAGGGCATCTCTCTATCTTTCAGATTGAGCCAGGTCTCTGTTATAGCAATAATATCTATGTTTCCTGCACTTGCAATTAATCTTAGCTCATCTATCTTATTTCTAACACTCCTGCTATTAGTATAGTAAACCTTAAGGGAGCTAGTCCCTTGCTGCCCTCTGCTGTCCCCCTTTGTTTGCTGACCTGTTCTATTGTCTTTATTTATAACTTCATGCTGAATGCCTTTTATACATTTACTGTTTCCAACCCTAGTGTTGCAACCTGCTTGTTTCCCACACACACCCATACCTCTATCTTCCATCAGTTTAAAATCATAGGCATTTCACCAATGGCCTTCTCAATCGAGTCTGCAAGTGCTACCACCCCTGCCCCAGAGAGATGTACCCCATCCCTTGCATACATATCATGTTTGCCATAAAAGTTGTTCCAGTTGTCAATGAATGGGATTGCAAGTTCCTTGCAGTATCTGTCTAGCCAGCAATTTACACCAATTGCCCTAGACAACCATTCATTTCCTACTCCCCTTCTAGGCAAGATGCTACATATGATTGGGATCCCTCCCTTAGACTTCATGAAATCTATAGCTGACCTGTACTTATCTAGCAGCTCTTCTCTCCTACCCTTCCCAATATCATTTCCACCAGCACTGAGACAGATAATGGGCTTGTTCCCATTACCTGACATGATATTATCCAGCCTGTTGACAATGTCCCCAACACCAGCTCCAGGGAAGCACACTCTATCTCTCATCTTCTTATTCCTATTACAAAAAGCACGGTCAATATATCTTACCTGAGAGTCACCAACCACAAGAATGCGCTTACCTTCATTAGCAGGGGCAGTAGTACCCTTACCTTCACTGGCCACTGAAGTACATTCATCCTGGAGAACAGAGAAGCGATTTCCTACCTTCAGATCTTCACTCTTAACTTTCCCTACTCTGATGCGCCTCCCATTACTGTGAACAACTCGCCACTTGTAGCAGGTGCTGGGCTGCACCTCACTGCTTGTAGCCGTTGCTACCTCCCCAACTACAGCCTCCTCACAGCAAGAGACAGACTGCACCTCACTGCTAGAAGTCTCATTCCCCACAACTCCAGCCACCTCACACTCTCTCCCAGACCCACTGAGGTGGACCTTCAGCCTCCTAATCTCCTCCTGGAGAAGCAAAACCTCCTCCTTCAACTCTCCAACCTCAGTTTTTAAAACACTGCAGAAGCAAGCCATGCTTTGTAACCGTCCACGCTAATCCCCAAAGCCGAATGTGAATGTGACCTGACCTAAATAGGTAGTAGAATTGGACCTACCTCGCATGGACCAGTAGGTCTCCTGCAGTGTTCCTTTTCTCTTATGTTCTTATGTAAGTGAGTTGTGTATGAGTGGAATAAAGTCCCGAGTAGCGTTATTAAAGCTAAAACCTCGTATAGCTATACAAATAGCTTAGATAAATACATGGGTGGGTGTGGATGGGTGTGAGTTGGTCCTCCCTAGCATGGGCCTGTAGGCCTCAGTGTTTGTGCTCTGACTTTTCCTTCTACGATTGCAGTGGATTATTCTTTTAACAAATCTCTTTTGACTAAAAAATAATACAGCTATGACTCTGGGCATTACTGTGATACCCTGGGCATCACTGTGATACCCTGGGTATCTCGAAGGCGACAATCTCTTCTGAGTGCCCGATATAATACGACTATTTAATGTACTTGGTTTAAAACCTCTAGAATAAAGACAACCGAAATTAAGATAAACTGAAATATACACCGAGAGGTGTATATGTATGACTCCTCTCTTCTACTCCTCTTCCGCCTCCTCTTCCTCCTGCTCCTCCTCTTTCTCTTCTTCCTCTTCCTCACCAAAGCGCCACTCTCATATACAAATCCACCTGTCTCTCAGAAGCTTCAGACAAATTGCTTCACTCTCTCCTGTCAGCTTTCATACACAGAAACACAAGACGCTGCCGGCTCGATACACCGGGAAACCTGCAACACTCTCCAGGGAATTGCACGTTCGATCCCCACTGTCTGTTGGATCTGCGATTGATGTTTGTGTGTGTGTGTGTGTGTGTGTGTGTGTGTGTGTGTGTGTGTGTGTACTTACCTAGTTGTACTCACCTAGTTGAGGTTGCAGGGGTCGAGTCCGAGCTCCTGGCCCCGCCTCTTCACTGATCGCTACTAGGTCACTCTCTCTGAACCGTGAGCTTTATCATACCTCTGCTTAAAGCTATGTATGGATCCTGCCTCCACTACATCGCTTCCCAAACTATTCCACTTACTGACTGTGGCTGAAGAAATACTTCCTAACATCCCTGTAATTCATCTGTGTCTTCAACTTCCAACTGTGTCCCCTTGTTACTGTGTCCAATCTCTGGAACATCCTGTCTTTGTCCACCTTGTCAATTCCTCTCAATATTTTGCATGTCGTTATCATGTCCCCCCTATCTCTCCTGTCCTCCAGTGTCGTCAGGTTGATTTCCCTTAACCTCTCCTCGTAGGACATACCTCTTAGCTCTGGGACTAGTCTTGTTGCAAACCTTTGCACTTTCTCTAGTTTCTTTACGTGCTTGGCTAGGTGTGGGTTCCAAACTGGTGCCGCATACTCCAATATCGGCCTAACGTACACGGTGTACAGGGTCCTGAATGATTCCTTATTAAGATGTCGGAATGCTGTTCTGAGGTTTGCTAGGCGCCCATATGCTGCAGCAGTTATTTGATTGATGTGCGCTTCAGGAGATGTGCCTGGTGTTATACTCACCCCAAGATCTTTTTCCTTGAGTGAGGTTTGTAGTCTCTGGCCCCCTAGACTGTACTCCGTCTGCGGTCTTCTTTGCCCTTCCCCAATCTTCATGACTTTGCACTTGGTGGGATTGAACTCCAGGAGCCAATTGCTGGACCAGGTCTGCAGCCTGTCCAGATCCCTTTGTAGTTCTGCCTGGTCTTCGATCGAGTGAATTCTTCTCATCAACTTCTCGTCATCTGCAAACAGGGACACCTCAGAGTCTATTCCTTCCGTCATGTCGTTCACAAATACCAGAAACAGCACTGGTCCTAGGACTGACCCCTGTGGGACCCCGCTGGTCACAGGTGCCCATTCTGACACCTCGCCACGTACCATGACTCGCTGCTGTCTTCCTGACAAGTATTCCCTGATCCATTGTAGTGCCTTCCCTGTTATCCTGTGTGTGTGTGTGTGTGTGTGTGTATTCATCTAGTGGTGTTTGTATGTGGGGAGGCTGGGGTTGATCCACAGCTCCTGGATCCGACTCTCCGTAACTGATGAATGATCAACACGAATTCGACTGATATTTTAATATAATAATAGTAATAATAATAATACTTATTGTTATTATTATTATTATTATTATTATTATTAATATTATAAATAATAATAATAATAATAATAATAATAATAATAATAATAATAATAATAATAATAATAATAATAATAATAATAATAATAATAATAACATAAATAATCATAAAATAACAAAAATTATAAATTCTGTTCGATTTCATATTCTTGGCACCTTGGGCCATGTCGTGCCTGCAATTGAAACTACGTACTGAACCCCCGTGATAATACGTGGTGGTTCTTAGTGTGTGTGTGGAGAGATGAATATTCATTAGGCGTTGTATCGACCAGGAGGCAGTAAGTTTAAAGTTGTAGGT
>NC_091322.1:14281627-14286627 GCF_038502225.1 Cherax quadricarinatus
TCTGTCTCACGTCAACCTAAAACTAATCCTGCTCTCACCGCTTGTCTCGCGAGATAATGAAGCTCTTGTCAGCGGGAGATCAATTTCTTGTCTCTCCCCGGATAATAGGTCGCGTCCACGTCAATAAGCCGGAAATTTCGCGTCGACCACTGTCCCATCATCACGGCGATGCCAACGCAACTTCCTTCTCCTTTCTGCACCCCTCATGGAAGGTTCCTTGATGTTGGTCAGGGGCTCTTGATTTAGGGAACTGGATCTGTGCTCCAGTTCTCCGAATTAAGCCTGAATGCCTTCCACATTCCCCCCAGGCGCTGTATAATCCTACGGGTTTAGCGCTTCCCTCTTGATTATAATAATAATAAATTCTCCTTCTGCAGTCTAATTTAACATCTCAATTTTATTGGGAAGCGCTAAGCCCGTAGGATTCACCTGGCGCTTGAGAAATGAGAGGTAAGAAGGTGTGATGGAATGAAGGGAAGCGTAAAATTCAGGTCCTTGTATCAAGATCCCTTCAAAAGAAATCAAGGCACAACCTTGAAGGTTAGGTAAGGTTTATCAGGAAATAGGACAAGTGTTTCCTGACGCGGGTCTTAGTCAGATGATGGCCTGCCACTGAGCTTTTGGTCATCTGACCGAGGCCTTCCGCTGGTTCTCTGGTTCATCCCTTTAAAAATTATGGTAATTATGACCAATAGTAATTAAGTAAAAAGGTTTGCTACTCTTCATCCCTCCTCTCTTTCCCTTCCTTCCCTTCCTCCCCCGTCATCTAGAATTAATTTCTTCCTCCTTATCTTCTCAAGCCGTGTTTATCAGGTCGTAATCAGCGGACGGAGGATCGAACCTCCACCAGTCCTTGCTGTGAATAACCCACATGAGTTTAATGAACGGAGGGAAGAGCCCACATTGCACTGAAGGAAAATACAGTTATAATAACTGCATTTTTAATAGCCTGTTCTTTATAAAGTTGTAGGGTAATGTTTAGACTTGAGTATACTTTGTGGTATGGAGTATCTTGTGTTGAGTGTATGGTGTATTGGGACTGCGTTTTGTGCTATCGTATATACGTACATGACTGGTATACAATACTGAAAGATGAAGAATAAGACACGTACACAACATCTGGGTATCTTTATTTATAGACATTTCGCCATCCAGTGACTTTATCAACACAGGTACATAACGTGAAGACTGTAGGATTATATATTAAGTTGTAGGTAATCAGTTCCTGAGTCTTGGAGTAATGAAGACCTCCGTAGTCTTGAAGACTACGGTGGTCTTCAAGACTACGGTGGTCTTCAAGACTACGGTGGTCTTCAAGACTACGGTGGTCTTCAAGACTACGGTGGTCTTCAAGACTACGGTGGTCTTCAAGACTACGGTGGTCTTCAAGACTACGGTGGTCTTCAAGACTACGGTGGTCTTCAAGACTACGGTGGTCTTCAAGACTACGGTGGTCTTCAAGACTACGGTGGTCTTCAAGACTACGGTGGTCTTCAAGACTACGGTGGTCTTCAAGACTACGGTGGTCTTCAAGACTACGGTGGTCTTCAAGACTACGGTGGTCTTCAAGACTACGGTGGTCTTCAAGACTACGGTGGTCTTCAAGACTACGGTGGTCTTCAAGACTACGGTGGTCTTCAAGACTACGGTGGTCTTCAAGACTACGGTGGTCTTCAAGACTACGGTGGTCTTCAAGACTGAGGGACTGATTACCTAATACTATACATTTAATACTACATTCTTCACATTATGTAGTTGTATTAATAAAGACACTGGATGGCGAAATGTTTACAATAAAGACACCCAGATGTTGTGCATGTGTTTAACTTAGTTTGAGTAAGGTGTTGGCAGGGTTGCCGAGGTTACTGATGGCTATCAATAATATTGTCAAGTTTTAGGTAAGTGTGACATAAAATAACATATATAAAAAGTTCTACTACTCGAGGCTTGGTCACGGACCTGGCGAGGGGGGCGTTGACCCCCGGAAGCCCCTCTAGGTATACACCAGGTATACTCCCTTCTTTCCTCTCTTATATGTCTCTCTGTCTCTTGCAACTTTATCTATTCGCTACATACCTCTTCGTTAACCTCACTTTCTTATTTACTTTCTTTTTCTTCTCTCATCTGATTCTCTCTCCTTTATTCGTGTCTCTCTATTTTCACTCTACTTTTTTATTTCATCTTCTGGATCATGAGATCTATACACCACCATACTCCATCTTCTTCTCCACCATTAACTTCTATACACCACTATACTCCACTCTCTTCTCCATCATTTGCTTCCATCGTTCTCCCGACAAATCGTCCTTGTGATCCCTACTATTAATTCCTTCCCTGTGTTTCTCGCATCTTTCTTTAATCCCCCTCCGTCCCCTCTCTTACATGAATGATGATTGTGTGTTAGTGGTGTAACTGGGTTAAAGAAGTGGTGGTAAGAGTGGCGTAAGTGATAAGTGGTCGTGGTAGTGGTGGGAGGTGGATAAAGTAGTGGATGTATATATATATATATATATATATATATATATATATATATATATATATATATATATATATATATATATATATATATATATATATATATAATAGGGAGGTACCACCTCTAGAACTGTCCTGGGGACCCTCATCCTCAGTGACAAGAATAAACTTGCTTCAGGGAAAACTCAAGGTTCTCCCTGAAGCTGTTTGAATATTGTTTTCTCCTACCACCCCTATATTAATATATATTTTATTTAAAGACAAAATACATTGACAAAACATTCACAAAAATACAATAGAAAGTAAAACAACATACATAATAACTCAGAGCTACAACTCGAATACCTCGTCCAGCTCCCCGGCGGTGGGCCGCGTGCCCAGAATACTGCAGGCATTTCCTCTCTGGATCGCGAGACTGATTCTCTGAAAGAAGAAGCTGGTCGCTCTGTGGTCCTTGGTTTCTATGATGAGCTTTTCACCCAGCTCTTTGAGGAACTTTAGAGCACACTTTTCCCATGCTCCAAGGGTCTCCGACCCTATTGGGATGAAGTTATAGCAAGGGGGAAAGGCCTTCATATTTGCGGATCTTCTGGGCCTCCCTGTAGCTGGCAGCTCCAACCCCTTCAGCTACGGAGTATGGCAAGTAGGTGTCTGCCAATGTGGCGGCACAGGTGTAGTCCCAGGCAATCTGCTTTCCATCCTTCCAAGGTAACATAGTGCTCCATCAGGACGCTTTTGACTTCCGTCAGACCTCTGCAGTTGCGGTTCCCGTTGAGATGGGCAACGGGCTGTGGCGAGGCTTCTCTTTATGATGTCATTGACCTCCTCATGTCTGGCATACTTCCCTTCTGCTGTGTGGCACAGGAGACCATGAAGTCCGAATTGATCAGCTGTCGCCCTGCCGCAAATACACCTATCTTCGGTGAGGATGGGGGCGGCTAGGCGAAGAGCAACACCAATCCGAATGACCTGTGGGTCGAGCCGAGTGCCCAGGGAGGAATTGGTAACAGCTAGAAGGAAATCTCCTGAGTGTGGTGCCTTCACCGCTAGGAGACGAGCTTTGTCCTTTCTTGAAGCGTTGGTGAGCATTGTGTTGGGGATTTTTTCCGCGATCGGTTTGTCCCGATGGGACTGTTTGTGCTCTTTGGGAGGAGCTGGTCTACTGGAGGAGTTTGCAAGTGTGTCCCACCACACCGCTGCTTCAGTAAACCTGGGGTCTTGAGCTCCTACCACGTCTCTCAAGCGTTCGAGGACAATCTTCTTGACTAATGCACTGGAAGCCAAACAAGAAGACAGAAAAGCAGGTAAAGCTACATGCGTTGCTTTGCGCACTCCTATACGTCCCAGTCGCACTGGATGGGTTGGCTGGTCCCATTGCTGATCCTCTAGTGACAGGTTCAGGGCCTTCTTAAAGGTTGATCTGAGGTGTGCGTCATATTTGTCGAATGTTTGGTTGTCAAAATAGGGTGCACACCTCAGGAAGTAAGTGAGTCTTGGCTTAGTAAGACACCTTGTGTGGAGACACAGAGCATCATGGGCATCAAGATCGCTTATTCTCTCCTCCATTCTCATCAGGTCATTCAATTTTTCCTTGAGGACAGTGTCGATGGCCTGGTGACCCAGCGATGCTCCCAAGAGGGGTGGTAGTAGAGACTTCCGGGAGGATTCTTCGCACTGCATTGATTATTTCCTGGTTCGCTGTGATGATTTCACACTTGGAGGGATTGAGGATGAGGCCCAAGTCTTCTCCCTGTGTTTTCACCAGTTGTAGGTCCTCTAACAGGGACTCTTCAGTACCTGCCAGAGTGTCATCATCCAGGTACCAGATGTTGAGCTCGCTGCGTAGGCTGGAAGTCAGTTCTCTTACTGCCAAAAAGAAGAGAAGTGGAGCTAGTGGGTCACCCTGCTAAACACCCTCTGATGAGAGAATTTCATGTTCTCCAAACAAAAGAATTGAGGATTTGCTGTAGCCGGCTGAAATGAAAGGAAAAAGGCTGGGGAACCGATCCTGAACGGCCGGCAAGACAACATCTCTCGTCACCATATTAAAGGCATTTCTAAAATAAAATTTGACTACGGCCTTGTCTTCTGGTAAGTCCCTGAAGACAAGGCAGTGAAGCCGCATGAGCTGCGGCTTCACTGCCTTGAGAGACCCCAAAGCCCAGTTGGTGTGGCTGGAGTAAACTGGCAGCTTCTAGGCGAATGTTTCTTACTGCTGCTTTGGCAACGAGACGGCGAAGAGTGTTACCAACAGCAATGGGTCTGATTCCCTCATCCTTCTTCTTCAAAGCACATAGTGAGGCTCAAAAACAGAAAGGTTTAATTTCTTCTGGGATTCGCCCAGCCAGACAATTGTTGACGAAAGTTGTTAACTCAGTGAGAAGAATTGATACAGAAGCACCGAGTACTGGATTTACCATCTCTTTGAGGTGTTGTGGTCGAATTCCAGTGTAACCTCCTGCAGATCCTGCTGGAAATGACACTATCGCCTTATAGACTTCTGATTCTGGCAAAATTAATTGTTC
>NC_091322.1:14291627-14311627 GCF_038502225.1 Cherax quadricarinatus
AGGTGTTGTGTTAGGTGTTGAGTTAGGTGTTATGTTAGGTGTTGTGTTAGGTGTTGTGTTAGGTGTTGTGTTAGGTGTTGTGTTAGGTGCTATGTTAGGTGTAGGTGAGGTGTTGTTAGGTGTTGTGTTAGGTGTTATGTTAGGTGTAGGTGAGGTGTTGTTAGGTGTTGTGTTAGGTGTTATGTTAGATATTATGTTAGGTATTATGTTAGGTGTTATGTTAGGTGTAGGCGAGGTGTTGTGTTAGGTGTTGTGTTAGGTGTAGGTGAGGTGTTGTGTTAGGTATTGTGTTAGGTGTTATGTTAGGTGTAGGTGATGTGTTGTGTTAGGTGTTGTGTTAGGTGTTATGTTAGGTGTAGGTGAGGTGTTGTGTTAGGTGTTGTGTTAGGTGTTATGTTAGATGTTATGTTAGGTGTTATGTTAGGTGTTATGTTAGGTATTATGTTAGGTGTTATGTTAGTTGTTATGTTAGGTGTAGGTGAGGAGTTGTGTTAGGTGTTGTGTTAGGTGTAGGTGAGGTGTTGTGTTAGGTGTTGTGTTAGGTGTTATGTTAGATGTTATGTTAGGTGTTATGTTATGTGTTATGTTAGGTATTATGTTAGGTGTTATGTTAGGTATTATGTTAGGTGTTATGTTAGGTGTAGGTGAGGTGTTGTGTTAGGTGTTGTGTTAGGTGTTATGTTAGATGTTATGTTAGGTGTTATGTTATGTGTTATGTTAGGTATTATGTTAGGTGTTATGTTAGGTATTATGTTAGGTGTTATGTTAGTTGTTATATTAGGTGTAGGTGAGGTGTTGTGTTAGGTGTTGTGTTAGGTGTAGGTGAGGTATTGTGTTAGGTATTGTGTTAGGTGTTATGTTAGGTGTAGGTGAAGTGTTGTGTTATGTGTTGTGTTAGGTGTTATGTTAGATGTTATGTTAGGTGTTATGTTAGGCGTTATGTTAGGTGTTATGTTAGGTGTTATGTTAGGTGTTATGTTACGTGTAGGTGAGGTGTTGTGTTAGGTGTTGTGTTAGGTGTAGGTGAAGCGTTGTGTTAGATGTTGTGTTAGGTGTAGGTGAGGAGTTGTGTTAGGTGTTGTGTTACGTGTGGGTGAGGTGTTGTGTTAGGTGTAGGTGAGGTGTTATGTTAGGTGTTGTGTTAGGTGTAGGCGAGGTGTTGTGTTAGATGGTGTATTAGGTGTAGGTGAGGTGTTGTGTTAATTATTGTGTTAGGTGAAGGTGAGGTGTTGTGTTAGGTGTTGTGAGGTGTTGGTGAGGTGTTGCGTTAGGCGTTGTGTTAGGTGTAGGTGAGGTGTTGTGATAGGTGTTGTTTTAGGTGTAGGTGAGGTGTTCTGTTAGATGAGGGTGAGGTGTTGTGTTAGGTGTAGGTCAGGTGTTGTGTTAAATGTTGTGTTAGGTGTTGTGTTACGTGTTGTGTTAGGTGTAGGTGAGGTGTTGTGTTAGGTGTAGGTGAGGTGTTGTGTCACGTGTTGTGTTAGGTGTAGGTAAGGTGTTGTGTTAGGTGTTGTGTTAGGTGTAGGTGAGGTGTTGTGTTAAGTGTTGTGTTAGGTGAAGGTAAGGTGCTGTCTTAGGTGTAGGTGAGGTGTTGTGTTAGATGTAGGTGAGGTGTTGTCCTAGGTGTAGGTGAAGTGTTGTGTTAGGTGTATCTGAGGTGTTGTGTTAGGTGTTATGCTAGGTGTAGGTGAGGTGTTGTGTATGGTGTTGTGTTAGGTGTAGGTGAGGTGTTGTGTTAGGTGTTGTGTTAGGTGTAGGTGAGGTGTTGTGTTAGGTGTTGTCTTAGGTGTAGGTGAGGTGCTCTGTTAGGTGAGGGTGAGGTGTTGTGTTAGGCGTAGGTGAGGTGTTGTCCTAGGTGTAGGTGAGGTGTTGTGTTAGGTGTATCTGAGGTGTTGTGTTAGGTGTTATGCTAGGTGTAGGTGAGGTGTTGTGTATGGTGTTGTGTTAGGTGTAGGTGAGGTGTTGTGTTAGGTGTTGTGTTAGGTGTAGGTGAAGCGTTGTGTTAGATGTTGTGTTAGGTGTAGGTGAGGAGTTGTGTTAGGTGTTGTGTTACGTGTGGGTGAGGTGTTGTGTTAGGTGTAGGTGAGGTGTTATGTTAGGTGTTGTGTTAGGTGTAGGCGAGGTGTTGTGTTAGATGGTGTATTAGGTGTAGGTGAGGTGTTGTGTTAATTATTGTGTTAGGTGAAGGTGAGGTGTTGTGTTAGGTGTTGTGAGGTGTTGGTGAGGTGTTGCGTTAGGCGTTGTGTTAGGTGTAGGTGAGGTGTTGTGTTAGGTGTTGTTTTAGGTGTAGGTGAGGTGTTCTGTTAGGTGAGGGTGAGGTGTTGTGTTAGGTGTAAGTCAGGTGTTGTGTTAAATGTTGTGTTAGGTGTTGTGTTACGTGTTGTGTTAGGTGTAGGTGAGGTGTTGTGTTAGGTGTAGGTGAGGTGTTGTGTCACGTGTTGTGTTAGGTGTAGGTAAGGTGTTGTGTTAGGTGTTGTGTTAGGTGTAGGTGAGGTGTTGTGTTAAGTGTTGTGTTAGGTGTAGGTAAGGTGCTGTGTTAGGTGTAGGTGAGGTGTTGTGTTAGATGTAGGTGAGGTGTTGTCCTAGGTGTAGGTGAGGTGTTGTGTTAGGTGTATCTGAGGTGTTGTGTTACGTGTTATGCTAGGTGTAGGTGAGGTGTTGTGTATGGTGTTGTGTTATGTGTAGGTGAGGTGCTGTGTTAGGTGTTGTGTTAGGTGTAGGTGAGGTGTTGTGTTAGGTGTTGTCTTAGGTGTAGGTGAGGTGCTTTGTTAGGTGAGGGTGAGGTGTTGTGTTAGGCGTAGGTGAGGTGTTGTGTTAGATGTTGTGTTAAGTGTAGATAAGGTCTTGTGTTAGGCGTTGTGGTACGTGTTATGTTAGGTGTAGGTGGGTGTTTTGTTAGGTGTTGTGTTACGTGTTGTGTTAGGTGAAGGTAAGGTGCTGTGTTTGGTGTTGTGTTAGGTGTTGTGTTAGGTGTATGTGAGGTTCTGTGTTAGGTGTATGTGAGGTGTTGTGTTAGGCGTTGTGCTAGGTGTAGGTGAGGTGTGTTGTGTTAGGTATTATGTTAGGTGTAGGTGAGGTGTTGTGTTAGATGTTGTTACGTGTTGTATTAGGTGTAGGTGAGGTGTTGTGTTAGGTGTTATGTTAGGTGTAGGTAAGGTGTTGTGTTAGATGTTGTGTTACGTGTTGCATTAACTGTAGGTGAGGTGTTGTGACAGGTGTTATGTTAGGTGTAGGTGAGGTTTTGTGTTAGATGTTGTGTTAAGTGTAGATAAGGTCTTGTGTTAGGCGTTGTGGTACGTGTTATGTTAGGTGTAGGTGGGTGTTTTGTTAGGTGTTGTGTTACGTGTTGTGTTAGGTGAAGGTAAGGTGCTGTGTTTGGTGTTGTGTTAGGTGTTGTGTTAGGTGTATGTGAGGTTCTGTGTTAGGTGTATGTGAGGTGTTGTGTTAGGCGTTGTGCTAGGTGTAGGTGAGGTGTGTTGTGTTAGGTATTATGTTAGGTGTAGGTGAGGTGTTGTGTTAGATGTTGTTACGTGTTGTATTAGGTGTAGGTGAGGTGTTGTGTTAGGTGTTATGTTAGGTGTAGGTAAGGTGTTGTGTTAGATGTTGTGTTACGTGTTGTATTAACTGTAGGTGAGGTGTTGTGACAGGTGTTATGTTAGGTGTAGGTGAGGTGTTGTGTTAGATTTTGTGTTACGTGTTGTATTAACTGTAGGTGAGGTGTTGTGTTAGGTGTTATGTTAGGTGTAGGTGAGGTGTTGTGTTAGATGTTGTGTTACGTGTTGTTTTAGGTGCAGGTGATATGTTTTGTTAGGTGTTGTGTTTGGTGTAGGTGAGGTGTTGCGTTTCTAGTTGTGTTACGCGTTGTGTTAGGTGTAAGTGAGATGTTCTGTTAAGTGTAGGTGAAGTGTTTTGTTAAGTGTAGGTGAAGTGTTTTGTTAAGTGTAGGTGAAGTGTTTGTTAAGTGTAGGTGAAGTGTTTTGTTAAGTGTAGGTGAAGTGTTTTGTTAAGTGTAGGTGAAGTGTTTGTTAAGTGTAGGTGAAGTGTTTTGTTAAGTGTAGGTGAAGTGTTTTGTTAAGTGTAGGTGAAGTGTTTTGTTAAGTGTAGGTGAAGTGTTTTGTTAAGTGTAGGTGAAGTGTTTGTTAAGTGTAGGTGAAGTGTTTTGTTAAGTGTAGGTGAAGTGTTTTGTTAAGTGTAGGTTTTGTTAAGTGTAGGTGAAGTGTTTTGTTAAGTGTAGGTGAAGTGTTTTGTTAAGTGTAGGTGAAGTGTTTGTTAAGTGTAGGTGAAGTGTTTTGTTAAGTGTAGGTGAAGTGTTTTGTTAAGTGTAGGTGAAGTGTTTTGTTAAGTGTAGGTGAAGTGTTTTGTTAAGTGTAGGTGAAGTGTTTTGTTAAGTGTAGGTGAAGTGTTTTGTTAAGTGTAGGTGAAGTGTTTTGTTAAGTGTAGGTGAAGTATTCTCATAGGTACACTGTATATATACACTGTATATATACACTGTATATATACACTAAGTGATGCATATCTGTCAATGAATATGCACTAAGAGATACACAGCACTCGGTGTATATACACTGAAATACCTGGGTGAATATACACAGATACCTGGGTGTATATACACTGAAATACCTGGGTGAATATACACAGATACCTGGGTGTATATACGCTGAGATACCTGGGTGAATATACACAGATATACACACATCAGTGTGCATACACTGTCAAAAAAATAATTGGAAAAAATCGTGTAAGCTGTTTCCCTAGATACCTGCTTCCCCAGGCACCTGCTTCCCCAGGCACCTGCTTCCCCAGGCACTTGCTTCTCCAGGCACTTGCTTCTCCAGGTACCTGCTTCCCCAGGCACTTGCTTCCCCAGGCACGTGCATCCTCAGGCACCTGCTTCCCCCAGCAAGTGCATCCTCAGGCACCTGCTTCCCAAGGCACCTGCTTCCCTAGGCACGTGCATTCCCAGGCACCTGCTTCCCCTGGCACCTGCTTCCCCTCTCACGTGCATCCTCAGGTACCTGCTTCCCCAGGCACCTGCTTCCCCTGGCACCTGCTTCCCCAGGCACGTGCATCCTCAGGCACCTGCTTCCCCCAGCAAGTGCATCCTCAGGCACCTGCTTCCCAAGGCACCTGCTTCCCTAGGCACGTGCATTCCCAGGCACCTGCTTCCCCTGGCACCTGCTTCCCCAGGAACCTGTTTCCCCAGGAACATGCTTCCCCAGGCACTTGCATCCGCAGGCACGTGCATTCTCAGGTACCTGCTTCCCCAAGCACCTGTTTCCCCAGGCGCCTGCTTCTCCAGGCGCCTGCTTCTCTAGGCACCTGCTTCCCCAGGGCACTTGTTTCCCCAGGCATCTGTTTCCCCAGGCACCTGTTTCTCCAGGCACCTGTTTCCCCAGGCACATGTTTCCCCAGGCACCTGTTTCCCCATGTACCTGTTTCCCCAGGCACGTGCATCCTCAGGTACCTGTTTCCCCAGACACATGTTTCCCCAGTCACTTGTTTCCTCAGGGACCTGTTTCCCCAGGCACCTATTTCTCCAGGCACCTGTTTTCCCAGGCACCTGCTTCCCCAAGAATCTGCTTCCCTAGGCACGTGCATCCTCAGGTACCTGCCTCCCCAGGCACCTGCTTCCCCAGGCACCTGCTTCTCTAGGCACCTGACTCCCCAGTCGCCTGATTCCCCAGGCACCTGTTTCCCCAAGCACATGTTTCTCAAGGTACCTGTTTCCCCAGACACCTGTTTCCCCAGGCACCTGTTTTCTCATCCACTTGTTTCCTCAGTCACCTGTTTCCCCAGTCACCTGTGTTCCCAGGCACCTGCTTCCCCAGGCACCTGCTTCCCCAGGCATGTGCATCCTCAGGCACCTGCTTCCTCAGGCACGTGCATCCTCAGGCACCTGATTCCCCAGGTACCTGCTTCCCAAGGCACCTGCTTCTCCAGGTACCTGGTTCCCACAGGCACCTGCTCCCCTAGGTACCTGCTTTCCCTTGGCGTGCGAGGAAGGTATGATCTTAACCAATCAGAGAGACGCTTGTCACCTCTTTGCTCGACAGCCCTTCACAAAAGACAGCCAATCAGAGCGCTCCTAGGAGACTGTTGCCCAAATAAGGGCACTTAGTTTGCTGAATATCACCCTCTCCTAGCATTCAAGGCCCTCCCTCCCTCGGCACCTAGCACCCAGCACCCAGCACACGGACACCAACAGGGAGTTTGAGTCGACTGCTGTTGCTGTCCGGTTTAAGTCCTCCCTAGTTCTTCAAGTGACGTATTTTGCTTGTTTATTGTTGCTGTTGTTCTTGTTGCAATTGTTACTGCTGTTGTTGCCGTTGTTGCCGTTGTTGTTGTTGTTGCTGCTGCTGCTGTTGCTGCTGCTGCTGTTGTTGTTGCTGGGCTAGGCTAGGCTGGGCTAATCTAGGCTGTGCTAGGCTAGACTGTGCTAGGCTAGGTTAGATTGGGCTAGGCAGTTCTAGCCTCTGTTAATTTACTGCCTCAGAGAATGTGTGTCCATACTGAGTCTCGAGTCTGGAGATTACCACACACAGCCACTGCTCTGTCAGGGTGTATCATGGTGCCATGGTGAAGGCAGGGTGCATGATGGTAACATGGTGAAGGCAGGGTGCATGATGGTACCATGGTGAAGGCAGGGTGTATGATGGTACCATGATGAAGGCAGGGTGCATGATGGTACCATGGTGAAGGCAGGGTGTATCATGGTACCATAGAGAAGGCAGGGTGCATGATGGTACCATGGTGAAGACAGGGTGCATGATGGTACCATGATGAAGGCAGGGTGCATGATGGTACCATGATGAAGGCAGGGTACATGATGGTACCATGATGAAGGCAGGGTGCATGATGGTACCATGATGAAGGCAGGGTACATGATGGTACCATGGTGAAGGCAGGGTGCATGATGGTACCATGATGAAGGCAGGGTGCATGATGGTACCATGGTGAAGGCAGGGTGCATGATGGTACCATGATGAAGGCAGGGTGCATGATGGTACCATGGTGAAGGCAGGGTGCATGATGGTACCATGATGAAGGCAGGGTGCATGATGGTACCATGATGAAGGCAGGGTGCATGATGGTACCATGGTGAAGGCAGGGTGCATGATGGTACCATGATGAAGGCAGGGTGCATGATGGTACCATGATGAAGGCAGGGTACATGATGGTACCATGATGAAGGCAGGGTACATGATGGTACCATGATGAAGGCAGGGTACATGATGGTACCATGATGAAGGCAGGGTGCATGATGGTACCATGATGAAGGCAGGGTACATGATGGTACCATGATGAAGGCAGGGTGCATGATGGTACCATGGTGAAGGCAGGGTACATGATGGTACCATGATGAAGGCAGGGTGCATGATGGTACCATGATGAAGGCAGGGTACATGATGGTACCATGATGAAGGCAGGGTGCATGATGGTACCATGGTGAAGGCAGGGTGCATGATGGTACCATGGTGAAGGCAGGGTGCATGATGGTACCATGGTGAAGGCAGGGTGCATGATGGTACCATGATGAAGACAGGGTGCATGATGGTACCATTGAGAAGGCAGGGTGCATGATGGTACCATGGTGAAGGCAGGGTGCATGATGGTACCATGGTGAAGGCAGGGTGCATGATGGTACCATGGTGAAGGCAGGGTGCATGATGGTACCATGATGAAGACAGGGTGCATGATGGTACCATGGTGAAGGCAGGGCGCGTGATGGTAACATGGTGAAGGCAGGGTGCATGATGGTACCATGGTGAAGGCAGGGTGCATGATGGTACCATGGTGAAGGCAGGGTACCAGCTGAGAGCAGCAGGGGAGGAATGGGAATGGGGAGGCAGTGGGAGATGGGGAGATGGGGAGGAAGGAAGTGGCCACAAAGCCTCCCCATTAAGTCATTGTTCTGAACACTGAACAGTGAAGAGCGGACTCAACACCTTCGGTAGAGTCCTCTTCCTCTGTCTCCATACCGCTTCCTCTTCACACTTCTCTATTCTCCTCCTTCTCGTATTAATTCTTTTTGTCCATTCCCTTCTCCATCTTAACATTCTCTTTCTGTTTAGCTTGTCATACTCTTCCTGCACTTTTCCTTTCTTCAGCTCCTCTTTCTCCTCTTCCTCCTCCTCCTTCTCCTCTTCTTTCTTCTCTTCATTCAATCCATAACATTAGCGTCTTTTATCTTCCTGGTTCTTCAAGTCTAAGATTCAACTTTCAGAAAACTCAGCGGTCATTCATTACACTGTATACCATATATGTCGGGGTGTCTGTGAGTACGCAGTACCAGCTTAGAACCCACATCTGATTGAGCGTTGTCAGGATACTGGCTAAAGTACAGAGGTTTGCAACGAGACTAGTCCCAGAGCTGAGGGAAATAATTTTGAAGAGGCTGTCTAGAAATTGTACGTAACTACATCAGAGGATAGAGGGACCAGCAGGATAGTGGTTAGAGGATAGAGGGACCAGCAGGATAGTGGTTAGAGGATAGAGGGACCAGCAGGATAGTGGTTAGAGGATAGAGGGACCAGCAGGATAGTGGTTAGAGGATAGAGGGACCAGCAGGTTAGTGGTTAGAGGATAGAGGGACCAGCAGGATAGTGGTTAGAGGATAGAGGGACCAGCAGGATAGTGGTTAGAGGATAGAGGGACCAGCAGGTTAGTGGTTAGAGGATAGAGGGACCAGCAGGATAGTGGTTAGAGGATAGAGGGACCAGCAGGATAGTGGTTAGAGGATAGAGGGACCAGCAGGATAGTGGTTAGAGGATAGAGGGACCAGCAGGTTAGTGGTTAGAGGATAGAGGGACCAGCAGGATAGTGGTTAGAGGATAGAGGGACCAGCAGGATAGTGGTTAGAGGATAGAGGGACCAGCAGGATAGTGGTTAGAGGATAGAGGGACCAGCAGGATAGTGGTTAGAGGATAGAGGGACCAGCAGGATAGTGGTTAGAGGATAGAGGGACCAGCAGGATAGTGGTTAGAGGATAGAGGGACCAGCAGGATAGTGGTTAGAGGATAGAGGGACCAGCAGGATGGTGGTTTGAAGAATTCAACTCCCAGGAAGTGCCGGGTTGTGAAGGGAAACAACAAAGAAAAATACTCAGAAGGACCTCGAGGTGAGCATAGTACCGAGCATATCACCTGAGGTGCGCATCACCAGTTGAACCTTTGCAGCATGTGCAAGGTTGGCAAATTTAAGATTAAGTTTTAGGAATCTCAACGAGGGGTGACTCCTGACACTATTTATGACATATGTCGCGCCCGTCTTCTTGTAAGAAGCACCAGCACCGAACCCTCACCTAATGAGACATGCCAAAAATGTTGAAAAAGTGTAAAGGTTTGCAACGAGAGAGGTCTCAGAGTTAAGGGATATGAAATATGTAAAGAGACTGAAAGAATGAAACCGGATGATACTAGAGGACATAAAAACCAGGGAACACATGATAATGATGTACAGAATACTCAGAGAATTTGCTAGGATGGACAGGGACAAGCTGCTTGAGAGGCGGAATCAGGTACACAAGGGCGTAACTGGAAAGTTAAAAACTCAGATGAGTAACAAGGATAACAGGAATAGTTTCTTAAGCCTCAGAGTAGCCAACGAAGTGGTTGAAGCAGGATACATACGCAGCTTTAAGAATAGGTATGATAAAACTCACGAAGCCAGGCTATAGTGAATCCAATAGGGGCCAGGTTGAGAGGCGGGGCCAGGAGCTGTGAATCGATGCCTGTATGTCATGTACGTGAGTACGAATAGGCAGGTGCACACACACACACACACACACATACACACACACACACACACACACACACACACACACACACACACACACACACACACACACACACACACGGTCACAACGTGTGCACAACAGTTCAATATAGTCTCAAGCCGCTCAGCAAATATTGACCAGGTGTTGAGATTACACACAGCCTCTGGCAACACTGTGAAGGAACTCCAGTGTGCTGCCACGCTCCTCCAGGGCTCTTCATCAAAGGAATTAGAGCTGCCTTCCGCCTCCTCGGATCAAACATCATTACCTCCCATTCTCCAGGCACTGTACTATAATTATGGTTTTAGCATCCTTATGTAAGGATGATGATGATAATAATAATAATAATAATAATAATAATAATAATAATAATAATAATAATAATAATAATAATAATAATAACAATAATAATTATAATGAAATAATAATAATAATCGATCTTCAAGGGATAATGAGAGACTCTCGCGAAACGTTTCGGTCCTTACTGACCTATTATTAAGTCAGTTCGAAACCTCGGCAATCCTCTTCTTCTCCCTCCTCTTCCTTATCTATTCGTTCCCTTACTTCTTCCCTCCTCTTCATCTTTCTTCTTCCTCCTTCCATCTACTCATTAATTTTTTCTCCCTCCTCTCTTCTAACAACTTACTCTTCCTCCTCCTTCTCATGTTCCTTGCTTTACCTCTCTTCCTCTTTAATGTATATATATATATATATACATATACATATATATATATATATATATATATATATATATATATATATATATATATATATATATATATATATATATATATATATATATATATATATATATATATATATATATATATATATATATATATATATATATATATATATATATATATATATATATATATATATATGTCGTGCCGAATATGTAAAACTGGTCAATTAGCAAGAACTCGTTTAAAATTAAGTCTTTTCTAAAAAAAACTCTTATACGTTAAAAGATATAATTTTTTCATTAATTGTAATGTAAAAAATTTTTAATTTTGCTCCAAAAGAATCTTAGAAAACTTACCTAACCTTATTATAACAAGAACAATTTATTTTAGCGTAACCCAACTAAATATATTTTAAATTTGTATACAGTAATTTAATACTAAACAAACACAGTGAAATATATTTTTTTTGTTAGGTTGAGAATGATTTTGGCGAAATTATTACATACACAATTTTTCGCTTGTCCTATATGGCAAGATGAGCGTTGCTAGTTAAGCCAAAATGGCAAGTTCTGCCTATTCGGCACGAATAAAGAGAAGCCTCGCCACAGCCCGTTGCCCAGCTCAACGGGAACCCCAAGTACAGAGGTCTGATGGAAGTCACAAGCGTCCTGATGGAGCCACTATGCTACCTTGGAAGGATGGAAAGCAGATTGCCTGGGACTACACCCGTGCTGCCACATTGGCAGACACCTACTTGCCATACTCCGTAGTGGAAGGGGGTGGAGCTGCCAGCCACAGGGAGACCCAGAAGATCCGAAAATATGAAGACCTTCCCCCTTGTTATAACTTCATTCCAATAGGGTCGGAGACCCTTGGAGCATGGGGCAAGTGTGCTCTAAAGTTCCTCAAAGAGATGGGTGAAAAGCTCATCATAGAAACCAAGGACCACAGAGCGACCAGCTTCCTCTTTCAGAGACTCAGTGTAGCGATCCAGAGAGGAAATGCCTGCAGCATTCTGGGCCCGCGGCCCGCCGCAGGGGAGCTGGACGAAGTATTCGAGATGTAGCTCCGAGTTACCTATGTTTTTTTTTACTTTCTGTTGTATTTTTGTGAATGTTTGGCCAATGTATTTTGTCTTTAAATAAAACATACTTGAAATATAGGGGGTGGTAGGAGAAAATTCTCAAACAGCTTCAGGGAGAACCTTGAGTTTTCCCTGAAGCAAGTTTATTCTCTTCTCTGAGGATGAGGGTCCCTAGGACAGTTCTAGAGGTGGTACCTCCCTATATTTATAAATATATACACACATATACACATATATATATATATATATATATATATATATATATATATATATATATATATATATATATATATATATATATATATATATATATATATATATATATATATATATATATATATATATATATATATATATATATATATATATATATATATATATATTGAAGGAGGGGTGTTAATGTTGCAGTTTAAAAACTGTAGTGTAAAGCACCCTTCTGGCAAGACAGTGATGGAGTGAATGATGGTGAAAGTTTTTCTTTTTCGGGCCACCATGCCTTGGTGGGAATCGGCCAGTGTGATATATATAATATATATATATATATATATATATATATATATATATATATATATATATATATATATATATATATATATATATATATATATATATATATATATATATATATATATATATATATATATATATATATATATATATATATATATATATATATATATATATATATGCAATAAGATCACAGTAAACAGGTGATTTCAGAATATGCAAAACAACCACTCTGAAAGAATAGAGAAATTCCAAGCGCTTTCGTGACTACTCACATTATCAAGGAACTATGAAAGTAAAGCATCCAAGGAAGCTATATAAGGGGTCTGGCCAGCACCTCACTATCAGATCTCACAACGGTTAAACACCTGACGCGCGCCGACCCAACTTGGATAGGTCCTTTGCACAACTCACCCACAAACTATTCTACCCAAGAAAATTTAAAAATTATTTGTCCAGTGTATTATTAAATTCTTCCCAAATTCTATTAATTATAAATGGATCTAATTTATATAAACCAAAGGAAATATTCATATTATTGTCAAAACTGCTTTTTATGAAACAAGATTCAATTATATTCCTGTCGACCATGGACTTGCTTGATACTACTTTCTCAACTTTTTGAAAATCAATTGGATGGTTAAAATCTCTTACATGAATAAATAGAGCATTGGAATCTTGTCCAGTTCTAATGCTATATTTATGTTGTTTTAATCTTTGTTCGAGATTTTTACCAGTTTGACCGTAATAAACTTTATCGCAAATTTTACAAGGAATCTTATAGACACATCCATCAGCATTTTTGGGGGAATTCTTTATCAAAAGTTTTTTTTACTGTATCAAGATTTTTGATTACAACTTTAATATTAAAAGACTTAAGAAGAGAGGGCATATCAACCAAGTTTTCATGGTAAGGGAAAACCAACATATTTTTAGTTGAATAAGGCTGGTTGACCCTTTTTGGATTGTAAAAAGTATTTCTAGCAACTTTAAAAGATTTATCATTTACATTTCTTGGGTATTCTGAATCATTACCAATTTCATAAATTTTGGATATTTCCTCATCTATGAACTCAGGACTACAAATTCGTAAAGCTCTCAAAAAAATTGATGAGAAAACAGACAGTTTGACTCTATCTTGATGCGAGGAATAATAGTTTACATAGGAACAGTTATTTGTAGGTTTTCTGTAAATTTTAAATTTGAATTCATTATTACCCTTAATAATTAAAACATCTAGAAAAGGCAATGAGTTATTTTCTTCAAACTCAACAGTAAAGTTTATAGAATGGGCTAAGCTATTTAATTTTCCAAGGAAATGGTGTATATCTACATTTTTGGGCATAAGACACAAAATATCATCAACATATCTGAACCATTTAGCTCTATTAGGGAGGATTGTGTTAAGCAACCTTGTTTCAAAAAATTCCATGTATAGGTTACTAAGAACAGGTGAAAGAGGATTTCCCATTGCCATATCAAACTTCTGAGTGTAAAACTTATCATTAAATACAAATTTTGCATCAACGATGCAAAGTTTAATAAGTTTAAAGATAGTAGGAACTGGCAATGGTAAATCATAATTAACGAGTTCTTCAGATAAGAAATTTAATAAATCATCAACAGGAACTTTCGTAAACAAGGAAGTAACATCAAAACTGACCATGCTGAAATCATTTAAGTCAGTCGAGGAGCTTAATTTATCATAATTTAAAAATTTTTTTAAATGTACAAGTTCTGCCCAAGTCTCTTTTACCCAATAGACTCCTTGACATGAGAGATCGTCCTTTTGATGATTTTATGAGAATTATTCTTCAGAAATATATTGAAATAACTAAAATACAGGAGAAGGAAGCATTCAAAATATTGAGAAACAAAAAATACTCTTTTAATCAGGCCATTCCATCAGAATGGAAACACAGTATGTTGGATCATTGCTATAATAAACTCATAAGAATTTGTAATGAACTCAGGAGCAAACTACAAAGAAAATTAGAAATTTTAATTGAAAATAGTGATTGGACAAAGCATGCTAATAACAATTTTGTAATTAACTTATCAGATGAAATTTTAGACAAACATACAACTGTTGCTCTAGGTTTTGGCCTAAGTTTTGCAACTTCAAAAAAACTTAATAATGTTGAAATTGAAAAAGCCTTTTGTAACTTTGAAAAATTTTCTGATTTATCCTCTGATGAAATTAATATTAGTAAAGGAATGGTATATAGCTCTATGTTAAAACCAAACATTCCCAATTGTCCTCAAAGATTCTTTAAGTCTTATGATACACTTAATAAGAATAAAAATTTGCGCCTT
Source organism: Cherax quadricarinatus (assembly GCF_038502225.1). Lineage (NCBI taxonomy): Eukaryota > Metazoa > Arthropoda > Malacostraca > Decapoda > Parastacidae > Cherax > Cherax quadricarinatus. The sequence goes on from NC_091322.1 coordinate 14,305,993, forward strand.
ACTAAAGCAGACAAAATAAATGCAATAGTAATTATGAAAGAAAATGATTATCAAGAAAAAATGAATAATCTCTTAGATGATACTGAAACCTATTCTAAACTTAGGAAAAATCCCCTAGAAACCGTTAACAGCAATTTCAATAAAACAATAAAGCTTCTACTGAAAGGCAAAGATGAATTAGTCAAACAATTTACTTCCACTAATCCATCTTTACCTTACATGTATGGACTAATAAAAACACACAAACCAGGAAATCCAGTCAGACCAATTATTAGCTCCATAGGGTCAGTTTCATATAAATTATCCAAATGGCTTGTTGATATTTTGAGCCCTATTGTTGGCAAAATTTCTAATTTTAATGTTAAAAACAACATAGACTTGGTTGATAAATTAAGCTCCTTGACTGACTTAAATGATTTTAACATGGTTAGTTTTGATGTTACTTCCTTGTTTACGAAAGTTCCTGTTGATGATTTATTAAGTTTCTTATCTGAAGAACTCGTTAACTATGATTTACCATTGCCAGTTCCTACTATCATTAAACTTATTAAACATTGCATTGGTGATGCAAAATTTGTATTTAATGATAAGTTTTACACTCAGAAGTTTGGTATGGCAATGGGAAATCCTCTTTCACCTGTTCTTAGTAACCTATACATGGAATTTTTTGAAACAAGGTTGCTTAACACAATCCTCCCTAATAGAGCTAAATGGTTCAGATATGTTGATGATATTTTGTGTCTTATGCCCAAAAATGTAGATATACACCATTTCCTTGGAAAATTAAATAGCTTAGCCCATTCTATAAACTTTACTGTTGAGTTTGAAGAAAATAACTCATTGCCTTTTCTAGATGTTTTAATTATTAAGGGTAATAATGAATTCAAATTTAAAATTTACAGAAAACCTACAAATAACTGTTCCTATGTCCACTATTATTCCTCGCATCAAGATAGAGTCAAACTGTCTGTTTTCTCATCAATGTTTTTGAGAGCTCTACGAATTTGTAGTCCTGAGTTCATAGATGAGGAAATATCCAAAATTTATGAAATTTGTAATGATTTAAAATACCCAAGAAATGTAATTTATAAATCTTTTAAAGTTGCTAGAAATACTTTTAACAATCCAAAAAGGGTCAACCAGCCTTATTCAACTAAAAATATGTTGGTTCTCCCTTACCATGAAAACTTGGTTGATATGCCTTCTCTTCTTAAGACTTTTAATATTAAAGTTGTATTCAAAAATGCTGATGGATGTGTCTATAAGATTCCTTGTAAAATTTGTGATAAAGTTTATTACGGTCAAACTGGTAAAAATCTCGAACTAAGATTAAAACAACATAAATATAGCATTAGAACTGGACAAGATTCCAATGCTCTATTTATTCATGTAAGAGATTTTAACCATCCAATTAATTTTCAAAAAGTTGAGAAAGTAGTATCAAGCAAGTCCATGGTCGACAGGAATATAATTGAATCTTGTTTCATAAAAAGCAGTTTTGACAATAATATGAATATTTCCTTTGGTTTATATAAATTAGATCCATTTATAATTAATAGAATTTGGGAAGAATTTAATAATACACTGGACAAATAATTTTTAAATTTTCTTGGGTAGAATAATTTGTGGGTGAGTTGTGCAAAGGACCTATCCAAGTTGGGTCGGCGCACGTCAGGTGTTTAACCGTTGTGGGATCTGATAGTGAGGTGCTGGCCAGACCCCTTATATAGCTTCCTTGGATGCTTTACTTTCATAGTTCCTTGATAATGTGAGTAGTCACGAAAGCGCTTGGAATTTCTCTATTCTTTCAGAGTGGTTGTTTTGCATATATATATATATATGTATATATATTTATATATATATATATATATATATTTATATATATATATGTATACATATTTTTATATATATGTATATATATTTATATATATATATTTCTATGTATATATATGTATATATATTTATATATATATATGTATATATATATATATATATATATATATGTATATATATATATATATATATATATATATATATATATATATATATATATATATATATATATATATATATATATATATATATATATATATATATATATATATATATATATATATATATATATATAGATAGATAGCTGGAGGCGGCATCATCTTCAAGGACCACACACATCTTCAAGTCATCTTAAAGATTAGGTTAGTGTCACAGTGTACGTGAAAAACTCAGTAGTTAATTTCACAGGCGATTGATGTTTTTCATGCAGTGAAAGATTTTGTCAGTGGAAGTTTTTCATACAGTGAGCTTCTTACAGTGAGTTTTTCAGAGTGAATGTTTTTCACAGACTACACCAGAGTTTAGTATTCTCGCGATCTACTGTATCAGCGGGAGATAGAGAATACTTAACGAAAGTTTAACAGCTTAAATGAGAAACTCTCGTTGAGTATAAGAAGCTGCTCCACTCATTTCGCTGCATTTACGAACGTTTTATTACGAATGTACACGGCCACGAGCACCCATCCAAATGTACACTGCAGTACCTTTGTACTACAGCTGCCACAGAAGCGCTCCTGGTCGGTGACACATTAAGCGAACTCGTTATAGCATGTAGAAGATGGCGATACGATATGAGATTTTATATCCAATGCTACGTTCACTTGCTCCTCTTCCACCCTCCTCTACGTTCAATTATTCCTCTTCCACCCACCACTACGTTAAATCGTTTCTCCTCTCCACCCACAACTACGTGCACTTGTTCCTCTTACACCCACCATTACGTTCAATTGTTCTTCTTCCACTCACAATTACGTTCACCTGTTCCTCTTCCACCCACAACTACGTTCAATTGTTTCGCTTCCATCTATAACTACGTTCACTCGTTCCTCTTCCACCCACAACTACGTTCAATTGCTCCTCTTTCACCCACCATTACGTTCAGTTGTTCCTCTTCTACCCACCATTAGGTTCAATTGTTCCTCTTCCACCCACAGTTACGTTCAATTGTTCCTCTTCCACCCACAAATACGTTCAATTGTTCCTCTTCCACCCACCATTACGTTCAGTTGTTCCTCTTCCACCCACCATTACGTTCAGTTGTTCCTCTTCCACCCACCATTACGTTCAGTTGTTCCTCTTCCACCCACAAATACGTTCACTCGTTCCTCTTCCACCCACAACTAAGTTCAATTGTTCCTCTTCCACCCACAAATACGTTCACTCGTTCCTCTTCCACCCACAACTACGTTCAATTGTTCCTCTTCCACCCACCATTACGTTCAGTTGTTCCTCTTCCACCCACCATTACGTTCAGTTGTTCCTCTTCCACCCACCATTACGTTCAGTTGTTCCTCTTCCACCCACAAATACGTTCACTCGTTCCTCTTCCACCCACAACTAAGTTCAATTGTTTCTCTTCCACCCACAAATACGTTCACTCGTTCCTCTTCCACCCACAACTACGTTCAATTGTTCCTCTTCCACCCACCATTACGTTCAGTTGTTCCTCTTCCACCCACCATTACATTCAGTTGTTCCTCTTCCACCCACCATTACGTTCAGTTGTTCCTCTTCCACCCACCATTACATTCAGTTGTTCCTCTTCCACCCACCATTACATTCAGTTGTTCCTCTTCCACCCACCATTACGTTCAGTTGTTCCTCTTCCATCCACCATTACGTTCAATTATTCCTCTTCCACTCACCATTACGTTCAGTTGTTCCTCTTCCACCCACCATTACGTTCAGTTGTTCCTCTTCCACCCACCATTACGTTCAGTTGTTCCTCTTCCACTCACCATTACGTTCAGTTGTTCCTCTTCCACCCACCATTACGTTCAGTTGTTCCTCTTCCACCCACCATTACGTTCAGTTGTTCCTCTTCCACCCACCATTACGTTCAGTTGTTCCTCTTCCACCCACCATTACGTTCAGTTGTTCCTCTTCCACCCACCATTACGTTCAGTTGTTCCTCTTCCACCCACCATTACGTTCAGTTGTTCCTCTTCCACCCACCATTACGTTCAGTTGTTCCTCTTCCACCCACCATTACGTTCAGTTGTTCCTCTTCCACCCACCATTACGTTCAGTTGTTCCTCTTCCACCCACCATTACGTTCAGTTGTTCCTCTTCCACCCACCATTACGTTCAGTTGTTCCTCTTCCACCCACCATTACGTTCAGTTGTTCCTCTTCCACCCACCATTACGTTCAGTTGTTCCTCTTCCACCCACCATTACGTTCAGTTGTTCCTCTTCCACCCACCATTACGTTCAGTTGTTCCTCTTCCACCCACCATTACGTTCAGTTGTTCCTCTTCCACCCACCATTACGTTCAGTTGTTCCTCTTCCACCCACCATTACGTTCAGTTGTTCCTCTTCCACCCACCATTACGTTCAGTTGTTCCTCTTCCACCCACCATTACGTTCAGTTGTTCCTCTTCCACCCACCATTACGTTCAGTTGTTCCTCTTCCACCCACCATTACGTTCAGTTGTTCCTCTTCCACCCACCATTACGTTCAGTTGTTCCTCTTCCACCCACCATTACGTTCAGTTGTTCCTCTTCCACCCACCATTACGTTCAGTTGTTCCTCTTCCACCCACCATTACGTTCAGTTGTTCCTCTTCCACCCACCATTACGTTCAGTTGTTCCTCTTCCACCCACCATTACGTTCAGTTGTTCCTCTTCCACCCACCATTACGTTCAGTTGTTCCTCTTCCACCCACCATTACGTTCAGTTGTTCCTCTTCCACCCACCATTACGTTCAGTTGTTCCTCTTCCACCCACCATTACGTTCAGTTGTTCCTCTTCCACCCACCATTACGTTCAGTTGTTCCTCTTCCACCCACCATTACGTTCAGTTGTTCCTCTTCCACCCACCATTACGTTCAGTTGTTCCTCTTCCACCCACCATTACGTTCAGTTGTTCCTCTTCCACCCACCATTACGTTCAGTTGTTCCTCTTCCACCCACCATTACGTTCAGTTGTTCCTCTTCCACCCACCATTACGTTCAGTTGTTCCTCTTCCACCCACCATTACGTTCAGTTGTTCCTCTTCCACCCACCATTACGTTCAGTTGTTCCTCTTCCACCCACCATTACGTTCAGTTGTTCCTCTTCCACCCACCATTACGTTCAGTTGTTCCTCTTCCACCCACCATTACGTTCAGTTGTTCCTCTTCCACCCACCATTACGTTCAGTTGTTCCTCTTCCACCCACCATTACGTTCAGTTGTTCCTCTTCCACCCACCATTACGTTCAGTTGTTCCTCTTCCACCCACCATTACGTTCAGTTGTTCCTCTTCCACCCACCATTACGTTCAGTTGTTCCTCTTCCACCCACCATTACGTTCAGTTGTTCCTCTTCCACCCACCATTACGTTCAGTTGTTCCTCTTCCACCCACCATTACGTTCAGTTGTTCCTCTTCCACCCACCATTACGTTCAGTTGTTCCTCTTCCACCCACCATTACGTTCAGTTGTTCCTCTTCCACCCACCATTACGTTCAGTTGTTCCTCTTCCACCCACCATTACGTTCAGTTGTTCCTCTTCCACCCACCATTACGTTCAGTTGTTCCTCTTCCACCCACCATTACGTTCAGTTGTTCCTCTTCCACCCACCATTACGTTCAGTTG
>NC_091322.1:14321627-14341627 GCF_038502225.1 Cherax quadricarinatus
AAAGCACAAAACATCCATTGAGCTGCAGTTCTGTGGGTGAAAACGCCTTGTTAATGAGAGAGGTCAGAGGAGACTACCCAGACTGGTTCAAGCTGACAGGAAGGCGACAGTAACTCAAACAACCAAGCGTTTCAACAGTGTTGTTCTCAAGAGCATCTCTGAATGAACAAAAAGTCGAACCTTGAAGTGGATGGGCTACAGTAGCAGAAGACCACACCGGGTTCCACTCCTGCCAGCTACGAGCTGGAAACTGAAGCTACAGTGGGCACAGTCTCACCAAAACTGGACAGTTGAAATTTACAAAAACGTCGCCTCATCTGGCGAATCGCGATTTCTGCTACAACATGCGGATGGTGAGATCAGAATTTGGCGTCAGCCTCTGCGATGTGGTGGAACGGGAGATTCGCGTCATGAATTTGAATTTGACAGATCTACAGTAGCTGTGTGATGCTATCATGTCAACATGGACCAGGATCCCCAAGGATTGTTTCCAGCATCTTGTTGAATCCATCCCATGAAATAGGGCAAAGAGAGGCCTTACACAGTACTAGAAGGGTATACCTAATAAAGTGGCCACTGAGTGCATTTTAAGAACTATTTCCTGTAGAGATTAACAGAAACTTATAAAATATACAAAAAAAACCTAACTGCAGTTGTAAGATGCGTCATAACAGCAACAGCAGCAATAGCCACAGTAACAACAGCAACAAAAAGAGCAGCAATAGTTACAATAGCAATAACAGCAAAAACAGCAGCAGCAGCAACTGCCACAGTAACATTAGCAGCAGGAACAGCACGTGTAGCGTAGCAACAGGAGCAGCAATAGCAACAGCAGGGATGCTGTTTCACTGAGGTGCAGTTGACGAGCATCCCGTGACACAATCTGAACACTCTGAGATGTGTATGAGAGAGAGAGAGAGAGAGAGAGAGAGAGAGAGAGAGAGAGAGAGAGAGAGAGAGAGAGAGAGAGAGAGAGAGAGAGAGAGAGAGAGAGAGAGAGAGAGAGAGAGAGAGAGAGAAAGAATGAGAGAGACAGAGAGAGTCTCTCGCTAATTTTAATAGCAAGAGAGCTAGTTTCATTTGCGCCAACGCTAGCTTTAGTAGCAAGAGAGAGGTAGCTTTATTACTAAGACACCTCGCTTTATTACCCACATTCCAAGGTTTTAAAGACACCAACAAAACCTTCATGTGTCTCTCAGCTTCCTAGAGTCTTAATAAAAATATTACTTTCAAAGGATTTCGATATTACGGTGGACTTACACTTGAGGGGGAGGGGATACAGGGAGGGGAAGGAAGAGGAGGGGGAATATGGAGGATGGGGGAGGAAGAAAGGGGAGTTAAAGATTAGCGTGAGGAAACTGGTAGAGGATGGGTTGGGGAATGATGGAAGAATTTAAAAGTGTTTATTGAAAGCACTTCATGCAAATCTAGGAAGCCAGTGTGTTCGCCTGTTTGTCTCTGCGGATGGGGGGGGGGTCGAACCATAGCTCCAGCGACAAACGTAATAACTCACAGTCAACTATAGCTGACTAAGGCACAACTCGGCCTTCATTTGTTCTGTGTGGACTGCGAGTATCGGGTTTTGTGGATTAACCTGAGATTTTTTTTTGCAGGTGTTGATTCATAGCTCCTGGCCCGATCACACCTACTCTGAGAAAGAATTTTGAGGTTGTGAGTTCCTCAGTTTGGAACAGTGTTCAGTTCCATTGTCTTGAACATTGTTCAGGACTTAGAACTGAAGAACTTCTCTAGGCTGAGGGACTGACCACCTGAAAACTGCCTCAGTGTTGCCTATCACTAGAGAATCAGCCAGCAAGCCTCGTATGCCTTATCATACCTATCCGTTACGCTGTGCATATGAACTACCTTCCGGAAAATAATATAAATTTGTTCATGTACAAATTTGATTTTATTTTGATGTAATTTTTAATATGCATGATGTAATTTATGTGGAGTTCGGGTATATAAGAGTTGGGAAATTGCGCCTTTGCCTGTTCTAATTCGTAATTACTTTTACAGGTATGTGTGTGTGTGCGTGTGTACCCAAGAAAAGTATGGAGGAGGCATGTATAGGGTAAGTACCACATATTTTGATGATGATGATGATGAGGATGATGATGATAATAATAATAATAATAATAATAATAATAATAATAATAATAATAATAATAATAATAATAATAATAATAATAATAATAATAATAATAATAATAATAATAATAATAACAATAATAATAATAATAATAATAATAATAATAATAATAATAATAATAACAATAATAATAATAATAATAATATAATTATAATAATACTAATAATAATACTAATAATAAAGATAATAATAATAATAATAATAATAATAATAATAATAATAATAATAATAATAATAATAACAATAATAATAATAATAATAATAATAATAATAATAATAATAATAATAATAATAATAATAACAATAATAATAATAACAATAATAATAATATAATTATAATAATACTAATAATAATACTAATAATAAAGATAATAATAATAATAATAATAATAATAATAATAATAATAATAATAATAATAATAATAATAATAATAATAATAATAACAATAATAATAATAATAATAATAATAATAATAATAATATAATTATAATAATACTAATAATAATACTAATAATAAAGATAATAATAATAATAATAATAATAATAATAATAATAATAATAATAATAACAATAATAATAATAATAATAATAATAATAATAATAATATAATTATAATAATACTAATAATAATACTAATAATAAAGATAATAATAATAATAATAATAATAATAATAATAATAATAATAATAATAATAATAATAATAATAATAATAATAATCCTAGGTAGTAGGTTGGTAGACAGCAACCGCCCAGGGAGGTACTACCGTCCTGCCAAGTGAGTGTAAAACGAAAGCCTGTGATTGTTTTACATGATGGTAGGATTGCTGGTGTCTTTTGTCTGTCTCATAAATATGCAAGATTACAGGTAAGTCTTGCTACTTCTACTTACACTTAGGTCACACTACACATACATGTACAAGCATATGTATACACACACCTCTGGGTTTTCTTCTATTTTATTTCTGTTCTTGTTCTTATCTATTTCCTCTTATCTCCATGGGGAAGTGGAACAGAATTCTTCAGCCGTAAGCCATGCGTGTTGTAAGAGGCGACTAAAATGCCGGGAGCAAGGGGCTAGTAACCCCTTCTCCTGTATATATTACTAAACTAAAAAAGAGAAACTTTCGTTTTTCTTTTTGGGCCACCCCGCCTTGGTGGGATACAGCCGGTGCGTTGAAAAAAAATAATAATAAAAATAAAAAATAAAATAATAATAATAATAATAAATAAAAATAATAGTAATAATAATACTATTAATAAAATAATAATAAAATAATAATAATAATAATAATAATAATAATAATAATAATAATAATAAAATAATAATAATAATAATAATAATAATAATAATAATAATAATAATAATAATAATAATAATAATAAAATAATAATAATAATAATAATAATAATAATAATAATAATAATAATAATAATAATAAAATAATAATAATAATAATAATAATAATAATAATAATAATAATAATAACAATAATAATAATAATAATAATAATAATAATAATAATAATAATAATAATAATAATAATAATAAAATAATAATAATAATAATAATAATAATAATAATAATAATAATAATAATAATAATAATAATAATAATAATACGTATTCCGCGAGATACCTCCAGCCCCATGAAATTTAAGGAGGTCTATTAGCTGAACCTCAAATATTATAAAAAAAAGAGGATGCGGAGCACATCACCCTCAGGAGGTCCAAGAGCTGTAACTGAACACACCCTCACCCCGGCACCACGAGGCCAAGGAACTACAAGTCAACACCGTCAAGAGGTCCAGGAACTACACGTCAACACCCACAAAGGGATCAGGAACTACAAGTCAACACCGTCAAGAGGTCCAGGAACTACACGTAAACACCCACAAAGGGCCCAGGAACTACAAGACAACACCCACAAAAGCTCCAGGAGCTACAAGTGAATACCCTCAGAAGGTCCAGCAACTACAAGTCAGTACTCTCAAGAGGTCCAGGAACTACAACTCAACACTACCCAACAATAAAAGGGGTGAGATATACCCTTTAATGCTCTTGAGGAATAGTTGAGCTACAGCTCCTCTCCCTCCGGAAAGTTTTGAAGTCCATCTAATAAGCTTCTTGCGTATGTTTATGTAGATGGTACGCTGGTTAAGAAACACTGGGTAGATGGTACGTTGGTTAAGAAACACTGGGTAGATGGTACGCTGGTTAAGAAACACTGGGTAGATGGTACGCTGGTTAAGAAACACTGGGTAGATGGTACGCTGGTTAAGAAACACTGGGTAGATGGTACGCTGGTTAAGAAACACGAGGTAGATGGTACGCTGGTTAAGAAACACTGGGTAGATGGTACGCTGGTTAAGAAACACGGGGTAGAAGGTACGGTGGTTAAGAAACACTGGGTAGATGGTACGCTGGTTAAGAAACACGGGATAGATGGTACGCTGGTTAAGAAACAAGGGGTAGATGGTACGCTGGTTAAGAAACACGGGGTAGATGGTACGCTGGTTAAGAAACACGGGTAGATGGTACGCTGCTTAAGAAACAAGGGGTAGATGGTACGCTGGTTAAGAAACACGGGGTAGATGGTACGCTGGTTAAGAAACACGGGTAGATGGTACGCTGGTTAAGAAACACGGGTAGATGGTACGCTGGTTAAGAAACACGGGGTAGATGGAACTCTGGTTAAGAAACACGGGGTAGATGTTACGCTGGTTAAGAAACACGGGGTAGAAGGTACGGTGGTTAAGAAACACGGAGTAGATGGTACGCTGGTTAAGAAACACTGGGTAGATGGTACGCTGGTTAAGAAACACTGGGTAGATGGTACGCTGGTTAAGAAACACTGGGTAGATGGTACGCTGGTTAAGAAACACTGGGTAGATGGTACGCTGGTTAAGAAACACGAGGTAGATGGTACGCTGGTTAAGAAACACTGGGTAGATGGTACGCTGGTTAAGAAACACTGGGTAGATGGTACGCTGGTTAAGAAACACTGGGTAGATGGTACGCTGGTTAAGAAACACGAGGTAGATGGTACGCTGGTTAAGAAACACTGGGTAGATGGTACGCTGGTTAAGAAACACGAGGTAGATGGTACGCTGGTTAAGAAACACTGGGTAGATGGTACGCTGGTTAAGAAACACTGGGTAGATGGTACGCTGGTTAAGAAACACGAGGTAGATGGTACGCTGGTTAAGAAACACTGGGTAGATGGTACGCTGGTTAAGAAACACGAGGTAGATGGTACGCTGGTTAAGAAACACTGGGTAGATGGTACTCTGGTTAAGAAACACTGGGTAGATGGTACGCTGGTTAAGAAACACGGGGTAGATGGTACGCTGGTTAAGAAACACGGGGTAGATGGTACGCTGGTTAAGAAACACGGGGTAGATGGTACTCTGGTTAAGAAACACTGGGTAGATGGCACTCTGTTTAAGAAACACTGGTTAAGAAACACGGGGTAGATGGTACGCTGGTTAAGAAACACGGGGTAGAAGGTACGGTGGTTAAGAAACACGGGATAGATGGTACGCTGGTTAAGAAACAAGGGGTAGATGGTACGCTGGTTAAGAAACACGGGGTAGATGGTACGCTGGTTAAGAAACACGGGGTAGATGGTACGCTGGTTAAGAAACACGGGGTAGATGGTACGCTGGTTAAGAAACACGGGGTAGATGGTACGCTGGTTAAGAAACACGCAGTAGATGGTACTCTGGTTAAGAAACACGGGGTAGATGGTACGCTGGTTAAGAACCACGGGGTAGATGGTACGCTGGTTAAGAAACACGTAGTAGATGGTACTCTGGTTAAGAAACATGGTGTAGATGGTACTCTCGTTAAGAAACACGGGGTAGATGGTACGCTGGTTAAGAAACACGGGGTAGATGGTACGCTGGTTAAGGAACACGTAGTAGATGGCACTCTGGTTAAGAAACACGGGGTAGATGGTACGCTGGTTAAGAAACACGGGGTAGATGGTACGCTGGTTAAGAAACACGAGGTAGATGGTACGCTGGTTAAGAAACACGGGGTAGATGGTACGCTGGTTAAGAAACACGGGGTAGATGGTACGCTGGTTAAGAAACACGGGGTAGATGGTACGCTGGTTAAGAAACACGTGGTAGATGGTACGCCCGGTTAAGAAACACGGGGTAGATGGTACGCTGGTTAAGAAACACGGGGTAGATGGTACGTTGGTTAATAAACACGGGGTAGATGGTACGCTGGTTAAGAAACACGGGGTAGATGGTACGCTCGTTAAGAAACACGGGGTAGATTGTACTCTTGTTAAGAAACACGGGCTAGATGGTATGCTGGTTAAGAAACACGGGGTAAATGGTACTCTGGTTAAGAAACACGGGGTAGATGGGGTAGATGGTACGCTGGTTAAGAAACACGGGGTAGATGGTACTCTGGTTAAGAAACACGGGGTAGATGGTACTTTGGTTAAGAAACACGGGGTAGATTGTACTCTGGTTAAGAAACACGCAGTAGATGGTACGCTGGTTAAGAAACACGGGGTAGATGGTACGCTGGTTAAGAAACACGGGGTAGATGGTACGCTGGTTAAGAAACACGGGGTAGATGGTACGCTGGTTAAGAAACACGGGGTACATGGTACGCTGGTTAAGAAACACGGGGTAGGTGGTACGCTGGTTAAGAAACACGGGGTAGATGGTACGCTGGTTAAGAAACACGGGGTAGATGGTACTCTGGTTAAGAAACACGGGGTAGATGGTACGCTGGTTAAGAAACACGGGGTAGATGGTACGCTGGTTAAGAAACACGGGGTAGATGGTACGCTGGTTAAGAAACACGGGGTAGATGGTACGCTGGATAAGAAACACGGGGTAAATGGTACGCTGGTTAAGAAACCCAAGGTAGATGGTACGCTGGTTAAGAAACACGGGGTAGATAGTACGCTGGTTAAGAAACACGGGGTAGATGGTACGCTGGTTAAGAAACACGGGGTAGATGGTACGCTGGTTAAGAAACACGTAGTAGATGGTACTCTGGTTAAGAAACATGGTGTAGATGGTACTCTCGTTAAGAAACACGGGGTAGATGGTACGCTGGTTAAGAAACACGAAGTAGATGGTACGCTGGTTAAGAAACACGGGGTAGATGGTACGCTGGTTAAGAAACACGGGGTAGATGGTACGCTGGTTAAGGAACACGTAGTAGATGGCACTCTGGTTAAGAAACACGGGGTAGATGGTACGCTGGTTAAGAAACACGGGGTAGATGGTACGCTGGTTAAGAAACACGAAGTAGATGGTACGCTGGTTAAGAAACACGTGGTAGATGGTACGCCCGGTTAAGAAACACGGGGTAGATGGTACGCTGGTTAAGAAACACTGGGTAGATGGTACGCTGGTTAATAAACACGGGGTAGATGGTACGCTGGTTAAGAAACACGGGGTAGATGGTAATCTGGTTAAGAAACACGGGGTAGATGGTACGGTGGTTAAGAAACATGGGGTAGATTGTACTCTGGTTAAGAAACACGCAGTAGATGGTACGCTGGTTAAGAAACACGGGGTAGATGGTACGCTGGTTAAGAAACACGGGGTAGATGGTACGCTGGTTAACAAACACGGGGTAGATAGTACACTGCTTAAGAAACACGCGGTAGATGGTACGCTGGTTAAGAAACACGGGGTACATGGTACGCTGAATAAGAAACACGGGGTAGATGGTACGCTGGTTAAAAAACACGGGGTAGATGGTACGCTGGTTAAGAAACACGGGGTTGATGGTACTCTGGTTAAGAAATACGGGGTAGATGGTACGCTGGTTAAGAAACACGGGGTAGATGGTACGCTGGTTAAGAACCACGGGGTAGATGGTACGCTGGTTAAGAAACACGTAGTAGATGGTACTCTGGTTAAGAAACATGGTGTAGATGGTACTCTCGTTAAGAAACACGTGGTAGATGGTACGCTGGTTAAGAAACACGGGGTAGATGGTACGCTGGTTAAGGAACACGTAGTAGATGGCACTCTGGTTAAGAAACACGGGGTAGATTGTACGCTGGTTAAGAAACACGGGGTAGATGGTACCCTGGTTAAGAAACACGGGGTAGATTGTACGCTGGTTAAGAAACAAGGGGTAGATGGTACCCTGGTTAAGAAACACGGGGTAGATGGTACGGTGGTTAAGGAACACGGGGTAGATGGTACGGTGGTTAAGAAACACGGGGTAGATGGTACGGTGGTTAAGAAACACGGGGTAGATGGTACGGTGGTTAAGAAACACGGGGTAGATGGTACGGTGGTTAAGAAACACGGGGTAGATGGTACGGTGGTTAAGAAACACGGGGTAGATGGGACACTTGTTAAAGAACACCATGTACATGGGACACTTGTTAAAGAACACTATGTACATGGGACACTTGTTAAAGAACACCATGTACATGGGACTATGGTTAAAGAACACCATGTACATGGGACTACGGTTAAAGAACACTATGTACATGGGACTATGGTTAAAGAACACCATGTACATGGGACTACGGTTAAAGAACACTATGTACATGGGACTATGGTTAAAGAACACCATGTACATGGGACTACGGTTAAAGAACACCATGTACATGGGACTATGGTTAAAGAACACCATGTACATGGGACTACGGTTAAAGAACACCATATACATGGGACTATGGTTAAAGAACACCATGTACATGGGACTATGGTTAAAGAACACCATGTACATGGGACTATGGTTAAAGAACACCATGTACATGGGACTATGGTTAAAGAACACCATGTACATGGGACTATGGTTAAAGAACACCATGTACATGGGACTACGGTTAAAGAACACCATGTACATGGGACTACGGTTAAAGAACACCATGTACATGGGACTATGGTTAAAGAACACCATGTACATGGGACTACGGTTAAAGAACACCATGTACATGGGACTATGGTTAAAGAACACCATGTACATGGGACTACGGTTAAAGAACACCATGTACATGGGACTATGGTTAAAGAACACCATGTACATGGGACTATGGTTAAAGAACACCATGTACATGGGACACTGGTTAAAGAACACCATGTACATGGGACTACGGTTAAAGAACACCATGTACATGGGACTATGGTTAAAGAACACCATGTACATGGGACTACGGTTAAAGAACACCATGTACATGGGACTATGGTTAAAGAACACCATGTACATGGGACTATGGTTAAAGAACACCATGTACATGGGACTATGGTTAAAGAACACCATGTACATGGGACTACGGTTAAAGAACACCATGTACATGGGACTACGGTTAAAGAACACCATGTACATGGGACTACGGTTAAAGAACACCATGTACATGGGACTATGGTTAAAGAACACCATGTACATGGGACTATGGTTAAAGAACACCATGTACATGGGACTATGGTTAAAGAACACCATGTACATGGGACTATGGTTAAAGAACACCATGTACATGGGACTATGGTTAAAGAACACCATGTACATGGGACTATGGTTAAAGAACACCATGTACATGGGACTATGGTTAAAGAACACCATGTACATGGGACTACGGTTAAAGAACACCATGTACATGGGACTACGGTTAAAGAACACCATGTACATGGGACTATGGTTAAAGAAACCATGTACATGGGACTACGGTTAAAGAACACCATGTACATGGGACTATGGTTAAAGAACACCATGTACATGGGACTATGGTTAAAGAACACCATGTACATGGGACTATGGTTAAAGAACACCATGTACATGGGACTACGGTTAAAGAACACCATGTACATGGGACTACGGTTAAAGAACACCATGTACATGGGACTATGGTTAAAGAACACCATGTACATGGGACTATGGTTAAAGAACACCATGTACATGGGACTATGGTTAAAGAACACCATGTACATGGGACTACGGTTAAAGAACACCATGTACATGGGACTACTACGGTTAAAGAACACCATGTACATGGGACTATGGTTAAAGAACACCATGTACATGGTACTATGGTTAAAGAACACCATGTACATGGGACTACGGTTAAAGAACACCATGTACATGGGACTATGGTTAAAGAACACCATGTACATGGGAACACATGTACATGGGACTATGGTTAAAGAACACCATGTACATACTATGGTTAAAGAACACCATGTACATACTGGTTAAAGAACACCATGTACATACGGTTAAAGGACTGGTTAAAGAACACCATGTACGGTTAAAGAACACCATGTACATGGGACTATGGTTAAAGAACACCATGTACATGGGACCATGTACATGGGACTACGGTTAAAGAACACCATGTACATGGGACTACGGTTAAAGAACACCATGTACATGGGACTATGGTTAAAGAACACCATGTACATGGGACTATGGTTAAAGAACACCATGTACATGGGACTATGGTTAAAGAACACCATGTACATGGGACTACGGTTAAAGAACACCATGTACATGGGACTATGGTTAAAGAACACCATGTACATGGGACTATGGTTAAAGAACACCATGTACATGGGACTATGGTTAAAGAACACCATGTACATGGGACTATGGTTAAAGAACACCATGTACATGGGACTATGGTTAAAGAACACCATGTACATGGGACTATGGTTAAAGAACACCATGTACATGGGACTATGGTTAAAGAACACCATGTACATGGGACTATGGTTAAAGAACACCATGTACATGGGACTATGGTTAAAGAACACCATGTACATGGGACTACGGTTAAAGAACACCATGTACATGGGACTATGGTTAAAGAACACCATGTACATGGGACTACGGTTAAAGAACACCATGTACATGGGACTATGGTTAAAGAACACCATGTACATGGGACTACGGTTAAAGAACACCATGTACATGGGACTACGGTTAAAGAACACCATGTACATGGGACTATGGTTAAAGAACACCATGTACATGGGACTACGGTTAAAGAACACCATGTACATGGGACTATGGTTAAAGAACACCATGTACATGGGACTATGGTTAAAGAAGCCCATGTACATGGGATGGTTAAAGAACACCATGTACATGGGACTATGGTTAAAGAACACCATGTACATGGGACTACGGTTAAAGAACACCATGTACATGGGACTATGGTTAAAGAACACCATGTACATGGGACTATGGTTAAAGAACACCATGTACATGGGACTATGGTTAAAGAACACCATGTACATGGGACTATGGTTAAAGAACACCATGTACATGGGACTACGGTTAAAGAACACCATGTACATGGGACTATGGTTAAAGAACACCATGTACATGGGACTATGGTTAAAGAACACCATGTACATGGGACTACGGTTAAAGAACACCATGTACATGGGACTATGGTTAAAGAACACCATGTACATGGGACTATGGTTAAAGAACACCATGTACATGGGACTATGGTTAAAGAACACCATGTACATGGGACTATGGTTAAAGAACACCATGTACATGGGACTATGGTTAAAGAACACCATGTACATGGGACTATGGTTAAAGAACACCATGTACATGGGACTATGGTTAAAGAACACCATGTACATGGGACTATGGTTAAAGAACACCATGTACATGGGACTATGGTTAAAGAACACCATGTACATGGGACTATGGTTAAAGAACACCATGTACATGGGACTATGGTTAAAGAACACCATGTACATGGGACTATGGTTAAAGAACACCATGTACATGGGACTATGGTTAAAGAACACCATGTACATGGGACTATGGTTAAAGAACACCATGTACATGGGACTACGGTTAAAGAACACCATGTACATGGGACTACGGTTAAAGAACACCATGTACATGGGACTACGGTTAAAGAACACCATGTACATGGGACTATGGTTAAAGAACACCATGTACATGGGACTACGGTTAAAGAACACCATGTACATGGGACTATGGTTAAAGAACACCATGTACATGGGACTACGGTTAAAGAACACCATGTACATGGGACTATGGTTAAAGAACACCATGTACATGGGACTACGGTTAAAGAACACCATGTACATGGGACTACGGTTAAAGAACACATGGTAGATGAAAGTCTAGTTAAGGAATACTAGGGAGCACTCTCGTGGAGTACGAAGAGTCCAACACACAAGTTCTTTGAATTAGACAAGTCAGACATTTAAAATTCACTGTGTCTAGGATATTTAAACCTCACTGTGTCTGGGATATTTAAACCTTACTGTGTGTGGGATATTTAAACCTTACTGTGTGTGGGATATTTAAACCTCACTGTGTCTGGGATATTTAAACCTCACTGTGTCTAGGATATTTAAACCTCACTGTGTCTAGGATATTTAAACCTCACTGTGTCTGGGATATTTAAACCTTACTGTGTCTGGGATATTTAAACCTCACTGTGTCTAGGATATTTAAACCTCACTGTGTCTGGGATATTTAAACCTCACTGTGTCTGGGATATTTAAACCTCACTGTGTCTGGGATATTTAAACCTCACTGTGTCTGGGATATTTAAACCTCAATGTGTCTGGGACATTTAAACCTCACTGTGTCTAAGATATTTAAACCTCACTGTGTCTGGGACATTTAAACCTCGCTGTGTCTGGGATATTTAAACCTCACTGTGTCTAGGATATTTAAACCTCGCTGTGTCTGGGATATTTAAACCTCACTGTGTCTGGGATATTTAAACCTCACTGTGTCTGGGACATTTAAACCTCACTGTGTCTGGGACATTTAAACCTCACTGTGTCTGGGACATTTAAACCTCACTGTGTCTGGGACATTTAAACCTCACTGTGTCTGGGACATTTAAACCTCACTGTGTCTGGGATATTTAAACCTCACTGTGTCTAGGATATTTAAACCTCACTGTGTCTGGGATATTTAAACCTCACTGTGTCTGGGACATTTAAACCTCGCTGTGTCTGGGACATTTAAAGCCAGTAATTAAGAGTAATTATATAAGCAACACTATTAATAATAATGTTTTTAATATGGTAAATTAAATTTTGAAAATTTTGAAATATTTCGAAAATTCTGATATATTTTGATATTCCTCAAAATCCTTTTATATATTGATATATTTTTTCCATTGAAAATATATTTTCTCTTTATGTTATTATTTTTTCCTATATTTGCTTTAATTTTCTCTAAGAAATTTTTAATATTTTTACTTATTTTTATATGTCTTTCTAAAATTTCATACGTAATAAAATATAACGTTATATTTTGTAACATATTTTATCCAGGTATTATTATTATGTGTCATGTGGAACAGCGACGTCCCTAAACCACAGTTCGAATCATGAAAAATTTCTCAAATTTCAGACACGAGAAACAATCCAATAAACTTTAATTCATTATAAACCGAATTATACGTATAGCATTTCATTATATGTACCCTCAGACATTGTATATGCAAATTAGTCCAGTGGGACAACACAATAAAGATTAGCGCGGCAAACGAAGGAGAAATTATAGCGTTTACAGAGACGTGATAAGCTAAGTAATATAAACAGAAGCAAGGGCAAGTAAATATAATTAAACAGTATTTAGAGAAGCGGCATCAGCGGTAATGAAAGCACAGCTGCGACATGCAAACACACACACAAGCAAGGCAAACACGTAATAAACATGTAGAGATGGATGGTTGGGGGGGAGACAGAGGGAGGGAAGAAATGAGGGATGGCCAAAGGGAGTAAGAATGGGGAAGTGAGGTAGAAAAGGGAGGGAGGCAGGGAATAGATAGGGCGAGTAGGAGTGAGGGAGAAGAGGGCGAGAGTGAGTGAGAGAAGGAGTGAAAGAAGGAAGGAGGTAAGGTAAAGACAGGAGAGTTGAGAGTGATTAGGGAATAAGAGCTAAAGTGAAAGTAAAAGAGGGAGAAGCATGAAAATAAGAAAACGAGAGAAAAGGGGAGGATAGAGAAACGGAGGAATTGACAGAAAATGATAGAGGAAGGAAGGATAGATTACAGGAGGTACAGAGGGAGAGCTATAAATAGTGCGAGAGGATGGATGAAGAGAGGATAGAGAGAACAAGAGAGGACAACAAGATGGGCATCAGGCAAAGCTTAAGAGATGCAGGGAATGTTGATGTTGCTGCTCTTGTGTGCTGTAAACACCAGTAGTGTGTTTGTGTGACTGTCAGTGTGCTGTAAACACCAGTAGTGTGTTGGTGTGACTGTCAGTGTGCTGTAAACACCAGTAGTGTGTTGGTGTGACTGTCAGTGTGCTGTAAACACCAGTAGTGTGTTGGTGTGACTGTCAGTGTGCTGTAAACACTAGTAGTGTGTTGGTGTGACTGTCAGAGTATTGTGAACACCAGTAGTGTGTTGGTGTGACTGTCAGTGTGCTGTAAACACCAGTAGTGTGTTGGTGTGACTGTTAGTGTGCTGTAAACACCAGTAATGTGTTGGTGTGACTGTTAGTGTGCCGTAAACACCAGTAGTATGTGTGTTCGATGCCTGAATGTTTGTGTGCACTCATGTAAGTCACGAAGTCCTACTCTTAAAACTTAATATGGAATCTGCTTTCAGTACGTTGTGGTAGCTGTGACATTATGGTGTTGGTACACCATAATGTATGACAGATCTTAAATACATCATATACAGGCCCTAAACTACTAAGACTTTCTTCACTGTCATGTTTACTCTTACAATAACTATCACTGCCTGTTAATTCTAGTTCAAGGAACAGTCGCATATGGGGTACAGTATCAAATACCTTCTTGTAGCCTAAGAACGTGCAGTTTACCCATCACTCTCAGACCTCCTTGATTTCTGTTACCCGGCGGTAGAACTCCTGTACGATCGTGAGATAGAAGTTCCCTTCTATATACCCGAGCTTGCTGTCATATACGTCGTCTTTCACGACCCAAGAAAACGCACTGCCAGGTTCCCTAGCATTTGACGTATCTAGTCAACAGGGCATTTTCACTTCATTCCTTGTTGTGTTGGTATTGTCTAGTTTCTACTGGTGTCTTCTTTCAGTGAGTTATAACGCCAATGCATCACTATATATTTCAGTAGTGTCACTCGTTCCAACAGCAACACCATTTTCAAAACACAAGAAAGCCGTGGAGGGAAGATAAAGACTCTTGCACACCCCGAGGAGTGATATACGAGAGATTAAGGTAAACTGCAGACGATTTAACATCTTCCAGAACACCTGTAATAAATACTAGAAGGATCCAAGAGCCTGGGATCTACAAGGAGTTAAGGTGTAATTAATTTGGTTGCAGGAATTCCAGAATTCGTGTTGGAGGTTTCCAGTACTGCTGTGCTATCAGTAACCAAACGAAACTGCCACAGATATCATTCTATCACTATTCACAGTGTACAATTGTACAAAGATTTCAGTACATGTGAAATTAATGATCAATAGTGAATATAAAAAAAATCACAGAATATTTAACTCAATGTAATCGTTTCATTGATGTAAAAAGTAATGATAGTGTTGAAGTAGAGACATGACGAGTTATAATTGAATATTCCAGAGTACCATAGTTGCACCTGAGACTATGGCACTCTGTCGCTGTTCATATTGCTGCACTCTGGAAGTAAACTACAGCATGTGTAGTAGGAATAGTAGACACCACCACCTCCACAATAATAACACCATCCACTGCCACTACCACCATCAATCACCCCTACAAACCAACACCATCACAAACCACCACCACAACCCTCTTTCCAACAACCACTATAACAACTCTTACCCACCTCCCACGCTTGCTTTCCCATTTCATATTTTCACCTGCTGACCCACGTTGCTGCTACACTGTCATGACCAGACATTGCACAGTCACCTTATTTGCTGTCTGCTTAGCTGCGTGTTCCATGTTCCAGTACATAAGATTCTTTTTAAATATATGTAGAAAGTATATATATATATATATATATATATATATATATATATATATATATATATATATATATATATATATATATATATATATACACATATATATATATATATATATATATATATATATATATATATATAAATATATATATATATATATATATATATATATATATATATATATATATATATATATATATATATATATATATAAATATATATATATATATATATATATATATATATATATATATATATATATATATATATATATATACATATATACATATACATATATATATATAAATATATATATATATATATATATATATATATATATATATATATATATATATATATATATATATATATATATATATATATATATATATATATATATATATATATATATATATATATATATACGCAAAACAACCACTCTGAATGAATAGAGAAATTCCAAGCGCTTTCGTGACTACTCACATTATCAAGGAACTATGAAAGTAAAGCATCCAAGGAAGCTATATAAGGGGTCTGGCCAGCACCTCACTATCAGATCCCACAACGGTTAAACACCTGACGCGCGCCGACCCAACTTGGATAGGTCCTTTGCACAACTCACCCACAAACTATTCTACCCAAGAAAATTTAAAAATTGTTATTTGTCCAGTGTATTATTAAATTCTTCCCAAATTCTATTAATTATAAATGGATCTAATTTATATAAACCGAAGGAAATATTCATATTATTGTCAAAACTGCTTTTTATGAAACAAGATTCAACTATATTCCTGTCGACCATGGACTTGCTTGATACTACTTTTTCAACTTTTTGAAAATCAATTGGATGGTTAAAATCTCTTACATGAATAAATAGAGCATTGGAATCTTGTCCAGTTCTAATGCTATATTTATGTTGTTTTAATCTTAGTTCGAGATTTTTACCAGTTTGACCGTAATAAACTTTATCGCAAATTTTACAAGGAATCTTATAGACACATCCATCAGCATTTTGGGGGGAATTCTTTATCAAAAGTTTTTTTACTGTATCAAGATTTTTGAATACAACTTTAATATTAAAAGTCTTAAGAAGAGAAGGCATATCAACCAAGTTTTCATGGTAAGGGAGAACCAACATATTTTTAGTTGAATAAGGCTGGTTGTCCCTTTTAGGATTGTAAAAAGTATTTCTAGCAACTTTAAAAGATTTATCAATTACATTTCTTGGGTATTTTAAATCATTACCTATTTCATAAATTTTGGATATTTCTTCATCTATGAACTCAGGACTACAAATTCGTAAAGCTCTCAAAAACATTGATGAGAAAACAGACAGTTTGACTCTATCTTGATGCGAGGAATAATAGTGGACATAGGAACAGTTATTTGTAGGTTTTCTGTAAATTTTAAATTTGAATTCATTATTACCCTTAATAGTTAAAATATCTAGAAAAGGCAATGAGTTATTTTCTTCAAACTCAACAGTAAAGTTAATAGAATGGGCTAAGCTATTTAATTTTCCAAGGAAATGGAGTATATCTACATTTTTGGGCATAAGACACAAAACATCATCAACATATCTGAACCATTTAGCTCTATTAGGGAGGATTGTGTTAAGCAACCTTGTTTCAAAAAATTCCATGTATAGATTACTAAGAACAGGTGAAAGAGGATTTCCCTACCAAACTTCTGAGTGTATAAAACTTATCATTAAATACAAATTTTGCATCAACAACGCAAAGTTTAATAAGTTTAATGATAGTAGGAACTGGCAATGGTAAATCATAGTTAACGAGTTCTTCAGATAAGAAACTTAATAAATCATCAACAGGAACTTTCGTAAACAAGGAAGTAACATCAAAACTAACCATGTTAAAATCATTAAAGTCAGTCAAGGGGCTTAATTTATCAACCAAGTCTATGTTTTTTAACATTAAAAACAACCAGGGAATCCAGTCAGACCAATTATTAGCTCCATAGGGTCAGTTTCATAAAAATTATCCAAATGGCTTGTTGATATTTTGAGCCCTATTGTTGGCAAAATTTCTAACTTTAATGTTAAAAACAACATAGACTTGGTTGATAAATTAAGCTCCTTGACTGACTTAAATAATTTTAACATGGTTAGTTTTGATGTTACTTCCTTGTTTACGAAAGTTCTTGTTGATGATTTATTAAGTTTCTTATCTGAAGAACTCGTTAACTATGATTTACCATTGCCAGTTCCTACTATCATTAAACTTATTAAACTTTGCATTGTTGATGCAAAATTTGTATTTAATAAGTTTTACACTCAGAAGTTTGGTATGGCAATGGGAAATCCTCTTTCACCTGTTCTTAGTGACCTATACATGGAATTTTTTGAAACAAGGTTGCTTAACACAATCCTCCCTAATAGAGCTAAATGGTTCAGATATGTTGATGATATTTTGTGTCTTATGCCCAAAAATGTAGATATACACCATTTCGTTGGAAAATTAAATAGCTTAGCCCATTCTATTAATTTGACTGTTGAGTTTGAAGAAAATAACTCATTGCCTTTTCTAGATGTTTTAATTATTAAGGGTAATAATGAATTCAAATTTAAAATTTACAGAAAACCTACAAATAACTGTTCCTATGTCCACTATTATTCCTCGCATCAAGATAGAGTCAAACTGTCTGTTTTCTCATCAATGTTTTTGAGAGCTTTACGAATTTGTAGTCCTGAGTTCATAGATGAGGAAACATCCAAAATTTATGAAATAGGTAATGATTTAAAATACCCAAGAAATGTAATTGATAAATCTTTTAAAGTTGCTAGAAATACTTTTTACAATCCAAAAAGGGACAACCAGCCTTATTCAACTAAAAATATGTTGGTTCTCCCTTACCATGAAAACTTGGTTGATATGCCTTCTCTTCTTAAGACTTTTAATATTAAAGTTGTATTCAAAAATCTTGATACAGTAAAAAATACTTTTGATAAAGAATTCCCCCCAAAATGCTGATGGATGTGTCTATAAGATTCCTTGTAAAATTTGCGATAAAGTTTATTGCAGTCAAACTGGTAAAAATCTCGAACTAAGATTAAAACAACATAAATATAGCATTACAACTGGACAAGATTCCAATGCTCTATTTATTCATGTAAGAGATTTTAACCATCCAATTGATTTTCAAAAAGTTGAGGAAGTAGTATCAAGCAAGTCCATGGTCGACAGGAATATAATTGAATCTTGTTTCATAAAAAGCAGTTTTGACAATAATATGAATATTTCCTTCGGTTTATATAAATTAGATCCATTTATAATTAATAGAATTTGGGAAGAATTTAATAATACACTGGACAAATAATAATTTTTAAATTTTCTTGGGTAGAATAGTTTGTGGGTGAGTTGTGCAAAGGACCTATCCAAGTTGGGTCGGCGCGCGTCAGGTGTTTAACCGTTGTGGGATCTGATAGTGAGGTGCTGGCCAGACCCCTTATATAGCTTGACTCAAGAAATCGTAATGACACGATTGCAAACAAACCATACCCCCGGCCGGGATTGAACCCGCGGTCATAGAGTCTCAAAACTCCAGCCCGTCGCGTTAGCCACTAGACCAGCTAGCCACAATAAGATTCATCCAACTAGGTATATTTCTACACCATAGGAATGTTAGCACAGGCACCTCTGTGACCACAAATGCAAGTTTTTACAGACGAATCTCCAGCTAGCGTGGCCGTGACGAACTCTAGCTCAAGTCCCTTCACTGCCGTCAACATGACTCAAGAAATCGTAATGACACGATTGCAAACAAACCATACCCCCGGCCGGGATTGAACCCGCGGTCATAGAGTCTCAAAACTCCAGCCCGTCGCGTTAGCCACTAGACCAGCTAGCCACAATAAGATTCATGTTTCGTTCTCTGTAGAGCTTTATCAAATCATGTTTCGCTCTCTCTAGAGCTTTATCAAATCATGTTTCCC
>NC_091322.1:14346627-14394127 GCF_038502225.1 Cherax quadricarinatus
CAACACCACCCCTACCCCACCACCACCACCACCAATCTTCATCCCTCACCACCATCACCACCGCCACCACCACCACCACTACCACCACCCACACAACCACCACCACCACCCCACCAGCACCACCCTCACACCCACCCCACCACCATCACCACCACCACTACCACCACCATCCCCCCCACCACCATCCCCCCACCACCACCACCCTCAAAACCACCACTACCACCACTACATCCACCACCACAACCCGCCCCACAACCACCACCACAGCCACAAACACAACCACCACCACCACCACCACCACAACCACCACCACCATCACCACCACCATCACCACCACCACCACCACCACCACCACCACCACCACCACTATCACAACCACCACCACCACCACCACCACCACCACCACCACCACCACCACCATCACCACCACCACCACCACCACCACCACCACCACCACCACCACTATCACAACCACCACCACCACCACCACCACCACCACCACCACCACCACCACCACCATCACCACCACCACCACCACCACCACCACCACCACCACCACTATCACAACCCCCACCACCACCACCAGCCCCACAACCACCACCATTGCCACTATCACAACCACCAACTCTGCCACTATCACAACCACCACCTCGACCACCACCACCACCATCACCACCATCACCACCTCCACCGCCACCACTCTCACCACCACCACTCTCACCACCACCACCACCACCGCCACCACCACCACCATCACCACCATCACCACCTCCACCGCCACCACTCTCACCACCACCAGTCTCACCACCACCACTCTCACCACCACCACCACCACCACCACCACCACCACCACCACCACCACCACCACCACCACCACCGCCACCACCACCACCACCATCGTAATTAACAAGTTACACTCGAAAATGCATAATAAATTGGCTAATAGCCAGATGCAAGGGAATTTGTTGATACAAAAATATGTTACATTAAGCACAGAAGAGGTCAACAAATTTTCGTGGACGTAAATAAATTTGTGGTAAACTAGTGATGCATAAGAGAGATGGTATATACACGAAGGTATATATATATATATACCTCAGTGTATATACATAGCGGTGTGTGTTTCTCAGTGTTTATGAGGAGAGGTTTGTGTGTGTGTGTGAATCAGTGAATATACACAGGTATGTGTATCTCCCAGTGTACATACAGAGGTATGTGTATCTCCCAGTGTATATACAGAGGTATGTGTATCTCCCAGTGTATATACAGAGGTATGTGTATCTACCAGTGTATATACAGAGGTATGTGTATCTCCCAGTATATATACAGAGACGTGTACATCTCTCAGTGTATATATACAGAAATGTATGTCTCTTAGTATCTATATATATATATATATATATATATATATATATATATATATATATATATATATATATATATATATATATATATATATATATATATATATATATATATATATATATATATATATATATATATATATATATATATATATATATATATATATACTGTAAGGTATGTATATGTGAATATACACGGGAGACATATATCTCTCAGTTTCCATACCCTTAGATATTTACATCTCTCGGTATTCATATACGGAGAGATGTGTGTGTCTATTATTGTGTATATATATATGATAACCAAATCGTACGAGATGATAACTAAGACGTATAAGATGATAACTAAGACGTACAAGATGATAACCAAGACGTATAAGATGATAACTAAGACGTACAAGATGATAACCAAGACGTATAAGATGATAACTAAGACGTACAAGATGATAACCAAGACGTATAAGATGATAACTAAGACGTATAAGATGATAACTAAGACGTACAAGATGATAACCAAGACGTATAAGAACAGAGAAGATTACAATTTCGTCCATATTTACCAAGATGAAATTCTCTCTCATTTTATATACACCGGGAGGTGTGTATGTCTTATTTTATATACACCGGGAGGTGTGTATGTCTTATTTTATATACACCGGGAGGTGTGTATGTCTTATTTTATATACACCGGGAGGTGTGTATGTCTTATTTTATATACACCGGGGGGTGTGTATGTCTTATTTTATATACACCGGGAGGTGTGTATGTCTTATTTTATATACACCGGGAGGTGTGTATGTCTTATTTTATATACACCGGGGGGTGTGTATGTCTTATTTTATATACACCGGGAGGTGTGTATGTCTTATTTTATATACACCGGGGGGTGTGTATCTCTCATTTTACAAACACCGGTAGGTGTGTATGTCTCATTTTTATATACACCGGAAGGTGTGTATCTCTCATTTTACAAACACCGGGAGGTGTGTATGTATCATATTATATACACAATACACTGAAAGTTTACTATAATTCCAGTTTTACGTATTGAAGTATCCTTGACCGGTGGTTTACAGGCGTCAAGCAACCTTAATGACCCTCGTGCAGTCGATAGTCTTGAAACCTAACCAACCAGCCAGTCCTCCTAGTACACACAAATAAAAGTAATTTATATATTACAAACACACACACACACACACACACACACACACACATACACACACACACACACACACACACACACACACACACACACACACACACACACACACACACACACACACACACACACACACACACACACACACACACACACACACACGACATTCCCACGAAATAAAGAAACCATCCACGGCACAATACAGCAAAACTCACTGTATTGTGTGCCACAATACCGTGACATACACGCCACCTCTGTAGGCCCAACAATGGCTGCCGTTTACACAATTACTGGTGAATGTAACTTCATTATCTCTTTTGTAACCTTTGGACTCAGTAACGATACTAGATTTTAATTGCATTGATGGTTCACACTATCCCTTAATTAATTCGCTGTGATTTTTGCATATAAAAAGCCGAATTTTCTATATTGTTACACTGATTACATTTTTGTTTTATTGTTTGTATGTTATTATTTTCCAATATGTGTTAATTTTTTCGTCTGATGATAATAACATACCTCTACGGTATGTTGATATAATTTAGCATTGTGAAAATTAACATATTCCGGATGTGATCACTTCCTTAGTATGATTTCAAAGATACATTAACTACTACTACTACTACTACTACTACTACTACTACTAGCACAGTGGTGCCTGTGCTAACCTTCCTATGTTGTAGAAATATACCTAGTTGGATGAATCTTATTGTGGCTAGCTGGTCTAGTGGCTAACGCGACGGTCTGGAGTTTTGAGACTCTCTGACCGCGGGTTCAATCCCGGCCGGGGGTATGGTTTTTTTTACTACTACTACTACTACTACTACTACTACTACTACTACTACTACTGACAACTATTGTATTTCTACTGTTACTGCTACTGCCACCTCTACAACTATTGCATTATTGCTACAATTAATACAACTACTATTACCACAAGAACTGTTAGTACTACTACTTGTAATATTACTACCACTGGTACCACTACTACTATACTGCTGCTACTACTACTACTATTACCACTACTACTATTACTATTTCTACTACTATTACTGCTTCTACGATCTATGACTAGTACTACTACAATAATCCTTGTACTATTACCTCTAGTTCCACCACTATTGTACTTCTACAACTACTTAAAATATTACTACTACTGCAGCCTCCACAAGTAGTGTACTACCACTACTATTAACGTAATTAAAACAATTTCATTGAATTTTCTTAAAATTACCACGCGTTAGTAAAAATATAAATATACAAAATATAATTGAAAATATAATTAAAACAACGTCATTTTATTTTGTAAACATTACTACGATTTAGACGTTTTATTAAAATTATCACGAGTTATATGCTGTTTTAATACAAAAAAAAATAGAGTTTTATCATCAGAAAGTTTTCTGAAAGTGAAAAAACAACAAACGTTTTACCCACCAGCCCACCTGCCCGCCCACCTGCCCGACCACCTGCCCGCCCACCTGCCCACCCACCTGCCCACCACTGGTGGTGGGTCTACTAACTACGATGCAGTCCCGCTTTATGCAGCCCCTTTGGGAGGAAAATTGGATCCCAGAGAGAGGAAAATAGCGAGGCCCAAAATTTACAGCAAACTGAAAAATTCCGGAGGTATTTTTTCCCCCTCAACTTAATTTAATTGAAAGTTATCCGTTGTTGCCTGTTAACGGTTGCTGAGAGAGTTCTGTTTAACAGTTCTGTTTGTTAGGGGGAACACCTGTCGGCTGTAATGATTAAGAGTTGTCCCGGGGTTTTTTACGTTCCTCCCCCCTTCCCTTGACAAGTTGACAGGGCTGACTATTGTCCCTTTGACAGTTTTTTGGGTCTATGCGTGGGTAAGTTAGTGAGTGATGGGTAAGAGTGGAGTGAGTGAGTGAGTGGAATGAGTGGGTAGTATGGGTGAGTGAGTGGGTGAAACAACGACTAAACAGTCTGTAATAATAATAATAATAATAATAATAATAATAATAATAATAATAATAATAATAATAATATTATTATTATTATTATTATTATTATTATTATTATTATTATTATTATTATTATATTTTTTAACATGGTTGTCTCTTGTCTAGGTAGAGTGACCCAAAAAGAAGAAACAAGATTCACCTTCACTTACTCTATCACTGTCTTGACAGAGGCACACCGATTCGTAGTACAGTTCAGATGCCTTTCCAAACTGTAATATCACCAACCTTTCAAAGTGCAGGGACTCCAGGACTCAAGTCCTGCTAACCGGTTTCCCTGAGTTCCTCCATAAATATTAGCTTTCTCACACTCCAACAGCATGTCAAGTCAAAAAAAATCACTTGTTTCACTCACTCCTACGAGGGGCTTGGATGTCCAAGCCTCTCGCATACAAAATTTTTACCCCTTTTGTCCAACCTTTTCTAGGGCGACCCCTCCCCAGCCTTCCCTCCACTACAGATTTATTGACTCTCCAAGTCATTCTATTTTGCTCCATCCTATCTAAATGTCCGCACCACCTCAACAACCCCTCCTTAGCCCTCTGAAAAATACTTCAGTAACCTTGCACCTTCTAATCTCCAAGCTACAAATTCTCTGCATGATATTCACGCCACACATACCCCTCGGACACATCTTCACTGCCTCCAGCCTCTTCCTCGCTGCAACATTCACAACCCATGCTTCACACCTATATATGAGCGGTGGTACCAATATACTCTGATACATTCCCCTTTTTTTGTCTGTATGGATAACGTTCTTCATCTCCACATACATAATTATTTATTTTTTGAATAGATACATTAGAGCTACGAATAGACCAAACTGAAAGGTAAGAATATAAATGAAATTGTAATAAAGTTGGTAGAATTACCGACAATATGTAAAGTAAAAGGACACAAGTGCAACTAATGTGACATTTATTGCGGCAACGTTTCGCTCTCCAGGAGCTTTATCAAGACATTGATAAAGCTCCTGGAGCGAAACGTTGCCACAATAAAATGTCACATTAGTTGCACTTGTGTCCTTTTACTTTACATAAATGAAATTGAAAATATACTAGTGCATAGTGCAACATAATAGAATAAAATACTGTGAGTGTATGCTTGTAGGCTCACACAACGGGAGTAAACCCAGGGAGCAAACATTCAGAGAAGAATAAGAGAGTTTATCCTCTCTAATCAGGAATCTTTCTGCTCCTTGATGTCAACAATCAACGACTCTCAGAGACGCATTCCTTATATCTAGCGACGTTTCACTCATTTTATTCAACAGATGTTTCGCCCATTCATGCGTAACGTTGAGCTTCTCCGGTGCCTGAAAGGACATTTTTATTTATTTATTTTTGAAATTCGTTTTACAAGTGCTCAGACTGGTCGCGCAGAATTTTTTAATATAGATTTGTGCTTTTAAGTCTCCTATTGAACAGGAAAATGAAAAAGAATTGCGAATGCCATGAACGTGAATTTTTCAATAACATCAAAAGATTTTGGGAATTTCAGATGTTCCTGCCTGTAGCATTTAATGGTATGTGATGATGAGTGTACTACCATTAGTACCATTATTAACATTGCTACCATTATTATCATTGCCTCCATTACTACCATTATTATCATTGCCTTCATTACTACCATTATTATCATTGCCTCCATTACTACCATTATTATCATTGCCTCCATTACTACCATTATTACCATTACTACCATTATTACCATTACTACCATTATTACCATTACTACCATTATTATCATTACTACCATTATTACAATTACTACCATTATTACCATTACTGCCATTATTACCATTACTACAATTATTGTCATTGCCTCCATTACCGCCATTATCACTATTACTACCATTATTATCACTGCCTCCGTTACTACCATTATCAATATTACTACCATTATTATCACTACCTTCATAACTCCCATTATCCTCATTACTACGTTTGTTAACATTATCACCGTCACTATATTACCACCATTACTGCTATTATCACCTTTACTGCTCCTATTACCACTACTACCATTATTGTCATTGCTACCATTACTATCACTGCCACTAGTAATACCACTACCACCATCGCTACCACTAATACATCAATGGTATACATTATCAACAAGCTGATGAATTAGACATGTGCAACATATGTCTAACTCAATATACGTTTAATTCATATGTGGACCCCACCCACATATGACAGTGCCTTCGTCTACTGCACCTCACCTAACTCCAGTATATTAGCTCCCATCTTCCTGCCTATGCTTCAGATTCGTCAAAATGGCGGTGCTCAGCGCCTGCTCCATGGCTGAGAGACTGGTTGACCTCGTCTACTCTTTTCTCTGTAGTATTCTGCAAGGTTGAGGAGGAACTGATTACCCCTTTTATAGCCTTCCGTTTGTGTCCCTGTGTTATATTGGAAGCCAATGAATGGCGAAACGTGGCGAAATAAAGATACTCAGATGTTGACGATTGTCTTATTCAAAACTACTACTACCACCATCACTGCCGATACCAACACTGATACCACTACCAGAATCACGACCACTAAGTCCATTGTTACCAACATCATTAACAGCGCCACTGTATCTAACACCATCACTACCACTACCAGAGTCACTAACACTACCCAACTTACGACTATATCACCTAACTACTAACATATGTTTTATCACCAATAACCTGGTTGGTCATAGAGCAAGCCACTATCAGCGGACGGAGGATCGTCTCTCTGAATGGTCTGTGATATTTGACCTTAGCTGCTCACGAAGCAACATGGCATAATTGGAGGAGCTGTTCTCTATCCAATCCAAAGCTGCGTACTATGATCATCTTACAAGCGGTTTCCCTACTGGCTATCGAGTGAGGCTTGTAGCGTCATCCAATCAGCGTTAACCTTTCATAGCCGTTAGGACGCAGCAGAGTCATAACAATAGGTTTATAGTTATTAAATCTTCCTACGTTATTATTACCAGCTCGTTGCTGATACGTTGTGGTTAATATATATATATATATATATATATATATATATATATATATATATATATATATATATATATATATATATATATATATATATATATATATATATATATATATATATATATATATATATATATATGCAATAAGATCACAGTAAACAGGTGATTTCAGAATATGCAAAACAACCACTCTGAAAGAATAGAGAAATTCCAAGCGCTTTCGTGACTACTCACATTATCAAGGAACTATGAAAGTAAAGCATCCAAGGAAGCTATATAAGGGGGTCTGGCCAACACCTCACTATCAGATCCCACAACGGTTAAACACCTGACGCGCGCCGGCCCAACTGGACAGGTCCTTTGCACAACCACCAACAAACTATTCTACCCAAGAAAATTTTTAAAATTATTATTTGTCCAGTGTATTATTAAATTCTTCCCAAATTCTATTAATTATAAATGGATCTAATTTATATAAACCAAAGGAAATATTCATATTATTGTCAAAACTGCTTTTTATGAAACAAGATTCAATTATATTCCTGTCGACCATGGACTTGCTTGATACTACTTTCTCAACTTTTTGAAAACCAATTGGATGGTTAAAATCTCTTACATGAATAAATAGAGCATTGGAATATTGTCCAGTTCTAATGCTATATTTATGTTGTTTTAAACTTAGTTCGAGATTTTTACCAGTTTGACCGTAATAAACTTTATCGCAAATTTTACAAGGAATCTTATAGACACATCCATCAGCATTTTGGGGGGAATTCTTTATCAAAAGTTTTTTTACTGTATCAAGATTTTTGAATACAACTTTAATATTAAAAGTCTTAAGAAGAGAAGGCATATCAACCAAGTTTTTATGGTAAGGAGAACCAACATATTTTTAGTGGAATAAGGCTGGTTGTCCCTTTTTGGATTGTAAAAAGTATTTCTAGCAACTTTAAAAGATTTATCAATTACATTTCTTGGGTATTTTAAATCATTACCTATTTCATAAATTTGGGATATTTCCTCATCTATGAACTCAGGACTACAAATTCGTAAAGCTCTCAAAAACATTGATGAGAAAACAGACAGTTTGACTCTATCTTGATGCGAGGAATAATAGTGGACATAGGAACAGTTATTTGTAGGTTTTCTGTAAATTAAAATAGCTTAGCCCATTCCATAAACTTTACTGTTGAGTTTGAAGAAAATAACTCATTGCCTTTTCTAGATGTTTTAATTATTAAGGGTAATAATGAATTCAAATTTAAAATTTACAGAAAACCTACAAATAACTGTTCCTATGTCCACTATTATTCTTCGCATCAAGATAGAGTCAAACTGTCTGTTTCCTCATCAATGTTTTTGAGAGCTTTACGAATTTGTATTCCTGAGTTCATAGATGAGGAAATATTCCAAATTTATGAAATAGGTAATGATTTAAAATACCCAAGAAATGTAATTGATAAATCTTTTAAAGTTGCTAGAAATACTTTTTACAATCCAAAAAGGGACAACCAGCCTTATTCAACTAAAAATATGTTGGTTCTCCCTTACCATGAAAACTTGGTTGATATGCCTTCTCTTCTTAAGACTTTTAATATTAAAGTTGTATTCAAAAATCTTGATACAGTAAAAAAAACTTTTGATAAAGAATTCCCCCCAAAATGCTGATGGATGTGTCTATAAGATTCCTTGTAAAATTTGCGATAAAGTTTATTACGGTCAAACTAGTAAAAATCTCGAACTAAGATTAAAACAACATAAATATAGCATTAGAACTGGACAAGATTCCAATGCTCTATTTATTCATGTAAGAGATTTTAACCATCCAATTGATTTTCAAAAAGTTGAGAAAGTAGTATCAAGCAAGTCCATGGTCGACAGGAATATAATTGAATCTTGTTTCATAAAAAGCAGATTTGACAATAATATGAATATTTCCTTTGGTTTATATAAATTAGATCCATTTATAATTAATAGAATTTGGGAAGAATTTAATAATACACTGGACAAATAATAATTTTAAAAATTTTCTTGGGTAGAATAGTTTGTTGGTGGTTGTGCAAAGGGCCTGTCCAGTTGGGCCGGCGCGCGTCAGGTGTTTAACCGTTGTGGGATCTGATAGTGAGGTGTTGGCCAGACCCCCTTATATACCTTCCTTGGATGCTTTACTTTCATAGTTCCTTGATAATGTGAGTAGTCACGAAAGCGCTTGGAATTTCTCTATTCTTTCAGAGTGGTTGTTTTGCATATAATAAATATATATATATATATATATATATATATATATATATATATATATATATATATATATATATATATATATATATATATATATATGTGTGTGTGTATATATATATATATATATATATATATATATATATATATATATATATATATATATATATATATATATATATATATATATATATATATATATATATATATATATATATATATATATATATATATATATATATATATATATATATATATATATATGTATATCGACTCAAGTCTGAGGGAGTGATTACTTCCAACTCCTTCTTATCTTCCACCATTCATCTCTGGACCGGACTGAGGAAGCCACTTGTTATCGCAACATTTCCACAATAAAGATTTCCAAATATGATAAAAGTATTTAATTCTTCAACTTGTCGGTTCTCTAAACCATTTATATTAGAACTAGATTTGCGTGATACCATTAGCTTCCCAATAAATATTGTGGATGTCCTTACTCACATGTTGAAAAACGCTGATTTCTCGTCCACATTAAATTGCTCTCTTGTGTCTGATGATACTAGTTGATAGTGTTCTTCCAGTGTTTCCAAGTGTATACCTGACTGTTGTCTGTTCGTGGTATCTGATCGACTCGTGCTGTATCTTGTGTTGTTACATGTTTGTGTCTCTTGGAAAGGTAAGTTTTCATTTTGTTGAGCGACTGATTGCTCTTTAGTGGAAAGGTACCAGGAGCTGTGACTTGCTGGTGCACATTGAGTTCTCAGGACCTGAGTTTTCATAGTAGTTGATATTAGCTTTCCTCTCACCTAGTTTAATAAACTAGAATATCCTAGCTGAGTTTCGCAGACCAATCAGGATATCCTAGCTTTGAGAATTGTGCTCTGAAGATTTCTTCGTTGTGGTCTAACCTTGACTGGGCTTCATATTCTGGTAGCAAGCAAGAACAAGCACCGGTGTTATTTTATTAATTTACATCGAACAACAACTGCAGAAATGAACACAGTTGGGGGTGTAAGTTGGTTTCCAGTAAACCGAATATTCGACCTCTACCCTTCTGCCAGGATGGTAAATACCCACTCCAGTACATACCCTGCAATTTGTTTTATTCCAGCGGACATGATAGATACCGAACTAATCCTAAAAGAAGTATCTATATCTACTTCCTTTGACAAGCTAACACATATAACATGATAGTATTTTGAATGATTACAGCTTTACCGTTGTCACTCTGTGAATGAGCTGAGGTAGAGAAAGAACAAAAAGGCAAAATACCGTGAATGGAACAACACACAGAGAACCCGTACATGGAAGAACCTTATGATCAAGTTTCGGTCCAACTTGAATCATAAGTTTCGTTCTCCTATGTGCGGGTTATCTGTGTGTAGCTGAGGTAGGATAACAGCTCTTTCTTATTGAGCTGAGGTAGCATAATTCTCAGATTGTAAATGACCTGGAGTTGGATAACAACTCGTACACTGTAAATGACCTGGGGTTGAACAGCAACGTCTCAGACTGTAAATGAGCCGAGGTAGGATAACAACTGTGAGAATATGAATGAGCTGAGTGAGGATAAATGATCTTTGCCTGTAAAAATAAACTTTAAAACTGTAATTTTATGTAACATTAATTACATATAAATCTGTGAATTATAGATAAACGATAATTGTACATAGTCTGAGATTATTAACATGAAGTTCTTAGATATTTCTCGAGTTAAAAATTATTATGGTGGAAAGTCTAATTAAAAATATGCAAATTATAATTGACATGACATAAATTAGTTGAGAAGTGATTGCATCTTATACTAGTGTGACCACTGGTCATACTATTCAAGTTCCTCTTTATTTTAGGGTCACTGGTCACACTTTATATAAGTTCCCCTCTATGGTCACTTGTAACACTTTATACAAGTTCCCTTCTACTTTAAAGTCACTGGTCACACTTTATACAAGTTCTCTTCTACTTTAAAGTCACTGGTCACACTTTATACAAGTTCCCTTCTACTTTAAAGTCACTGGTCACACTTTATACAAGTTCTCTTCTACTTTAAAGTCACTGGTCACACTTTATACAAGTTCCTTTCTACTTTAAAGTCACTGGTCACACTTTATACAAGTTCCCTTCCAATTTAAAGTCACTGGTCACACTTTATACAAGTTCCCTTCTACTTTACAGTCACTGATCACACTTTATACAAGTTCCCTTCTACTTTACAGTCACTGATCACACTTTATACAAGTTCCCTTCTACTTTACAGTCACTGATCACACTTTATACAAGTTCCCTTCTACTTTACAGTCACTGATCACACTTTATACAAGTTCCCTTCTACTTTACAGTCACTGATCACACTTTATACAAGTTCCCTTCTACTTTACAGTCACTGATCACACTTTATACAAGTTCCCTTCTACTTTACAGTCACTGATCACACTTTATACAAGTTCCCTTCTACTTTACAGTCACTGATCACACTTTATACAAGTTCCCTTCTACTTTAAAGTCACTGGTCACACTTTATACAAGTTCCCTTCCAATTTAAAGTCACTGGTCACACTTTATACAAGTTCCTTCTATACTTTAAGCTTACTGGTCAATTTTGACAAACAATGTGGTACAGAAATAGGAAGACAAACAATGGGTTAAAAGACACAGCAAGACAAGCAATAGGTGAAAGAAATAGTAAGATAAAACAATGGGTTAATGAAAGATTAAGACAAACAATGAGTTACAGAAATAAGAAGTTAAATTAAAGGTTGCAGAAATAAGTTGTTAAATTAAAGGATACAGAAATAAGAAGTTAAATTAAAGGTTACAGAAATAAGTTGTTAAATTAAAGGATACAGAAATAAGAAGTTAAATTAAAGGCTAGAGAAATAAGTTGTTAAATTAAAGGTTACAGAAATAAGAAGTTAAATTAAAGGTTACAGAAATAAGAAGTTAAATTAAAGGTTACAGAAATAAGAAGTTAAATTAAAGGCTGCAGAAATAAGAAGTTAAATTAAAGGTTAGAGAAATAAGTTGTTAAATTAAAGGCTAGAGAAATAAGAAGTTAAATTAAAGGCTAGAGAAATAAGTTGTTAAATTAAAGGTTACAGAAATAAGAAGTTAAATTAAAGGTTACAGAAATAAGAAGTTAAATTAAAGGTTACAAAAATAAGAAGTTAAATTAAAGGTTACAGAAATAAGAAGTTAAATTAAAGGTTACAGAAATAAGAAGTTAAATTAAAGGTTATAGATACATGAATACAAATAAAAGGTTACAGTTATATATGTCTTCTCCATAGGATGTGTATCCATCTTGACCAACCTGTATATTGCACTCTATAATATAAACCCCTATAATATACAGTTATAAACGCAGTAACATAAACCACAGAGCAATATAAACCCCAGAGAGAGTGGTAAGAAAGAAAAACGTTAGCATATGAGAGGTTTTCACATAGCTAAAGTGATACATGGGGGGAAGGAGTATTGGAGAATAAAAGAGAGGTTAAGAGAGTAATTAGGGAGTGTAAACGAAAAACAAACGAGAGAACGTATAAACTATATTTTAATATAAACTGCAATGTGCGAGTACTTTACAGCTGAATATAAATTACAATATAATATAAACATATCCTTGTTTAATATCTTAAATGTAACTCACAGTGTACTGACTTATTTGTTGTGTAAGGCATGTTGAACAGTGTTGCAATGTTGAACTGTGTTGAGCTGCACAGCTGTGTTGAAATGCTGAAGTTCTGAATTGTGTTGAAATGTTGAACTGTGTTCAAATATTGCTGATATAATTCTCCTGTGTGTCGTGTTCATCCTGTATGATGGAATACGGCCGGGAAATATAGTTAGTTTTTGTTCCCACTATGTCACTCTCATGTAGAGCAGTGTAGCAGCACACTGCTGGTGTTCCCACTATGTCACTCTCATGTACAGTAGTGTAGCAGCACACTGCTGGTGTTCCCACTATGACACTCTCATGTACAGTAGTGTAGCAGCACACTGCTGGTGTTCCCACTATGTCACTCTCATGTACAGTAGTGTAGCAGCACACTGCTGGTGTTCCCACTATGTCACTCTCATGTACAGTAGTGTAGCAGCACACTGCTGGTGTTCCCACTATGTCACTCTCATGTAGAGTAGTGTAGCAGCACACTGCTGGTGTTCCCACTATGTAACTCTCATGTAGAGTAGTGTAGCAGCACACTGCTGGTGTTCCCACTATGTCACTCTCATGTAGAGTAGTGTAGCAGCACACTGCTGGTGTTCCCACTATGTCACTCTCATGTACAGCAGTGTAGCAGCACACTGCTGGTGTACCCACTATGACACTCTCATGTAGAGTAGTGTAGCAGCACACTGCTGGTGTTCCCACTATGTCACTCTCATGTAGAGTAGTGTAGCAGCACACTGCTGGTGTTCCCACTATGTCACTCTCATGTAGAGTAGTGTAGCAGCACACTGCTGGTGTTCCCACTATGTCACTCTCATGTAGAGTA
Source organism: Cherax quadricarinatus (assembly GCF_038502225.1). Lineage (NCBI taxonomy): Eukaryota > Metazoa > Arthropoda > Malacostraca > Decapoda > Parastacidae > Cherax > Cherax quadricarinatus. The sequence continues at coordinate 14,360,849 of NC_091322.1, forward strand.
GTGTAGCAGCACACTGCTGGTGTTCCCACTATGTCACTCTCATGTAGAGTAGTGTAGCAGCACACTGCTGGTGTTCCCACTATGTCACTCTCATGTAGAGTAGTGTAGCAGCACACTGCTGGTGTTCCCACTATGTCACTCTCATGTAGAGTAGTGTAGCAGCACACTGCTGGTGTTCCCACTATGTAACTCTCATGTAGAGTAGTGTAGCAGCAAACTGCTGGTGTTCCCACTATGTCACTCTCATGTAGAGTAGTGTAGCAGCACACTGCTGGTGTTCCTACTATGTCACTCTCATGTAGAGTAGTGTAGCAGCACACTGCTGGTGTTCCCACTATGTCACTCTCATGTAGAGTAGTGCAGCAGCACATTGCTGGTGTTCACACTATGTCACTCTCATGCAGAGTAGTGTAGCAGCACTCTGCTGGTGAACCCACTATGACACTCTCATGTAGAGTAGTGTAGCAGCACACTGCTGGTGTTCCCACTATGTCACTCTCATGTAGAGTAGTGTAGCAGCACACTGCTGGTGTTCCCACTATGTCACTCTCATGTAGAGTAGTGTAGCAGCACACTGCTGGTGTTCCCACTATGACACTCTCATGTAGAGTAGTGTAGCAGCACACTGCTGGTGTTCCCACTATGTCACTCTCATGTAGAGTAGTGTAGCAGCACACTGCTGGTGTACCCACTGTGTCACTCTCATGTAGAGTAGTGTAGCAGCACACTGCTGGTGTTCCCACTATGTCACTCTCATGTAGAGTAGTGTAGCAGCACACTGCTGGTGTTCCCACTATGTCACTCTCATGTAGAGTAGTGTAGCAGCACACTGCTGGTGTTCCCACTATGTCACTCTCATGTACAGTAGTGTAGCAGCACACTGCTGGTGTACCCACTATGACACTCTCATGTAGAGTAGTGTAGCAGCACACTGCTGGTGTTCCCACTATGTCACTCTCATGTAGAGTAGTGTAGCAGCACACTGCTGGTGTTCCCACTATGTCACTCTCATGTAGAGTAGTGTAGCAGCACACTGCTGGTGTTCCCACTATGTCACTCTCATGTAGAGTAGTGTAGCAGCACACTGCTGGTGTTCCCACTATGTCACTCTCATGTAGAGTAGTGTAGCAGCACACTGCTGGTGTTCCCACTATGTCACTCTCATGTAGAGTAGTGTAGCAGCACACTGCTGGTGTTCCCACTATGTCACTCTCATGTAGAGTAGTGTAGCAGCACACTGCTGGTGTTCCCACTATGTCACTCTCATGTAGAGTAGTGAAGTAGCACACTGCTGGTGTTCCCACTATGTCACTCTCATGTAGAGTAGTGTAGCAGCACACTGATGGTGTTCCCACTATGTCACTCTCATGTAGAGTAGTGTAGCAGCACACTGCTGGTGTTCCCACTATGTCACTCTCATGTAGAGTAGTGTAGCAGCACACTGCTGGTGTTCCCACTATGTCACTCTCATGTAGAGTAGTGTAGCAGCACACTGCTGGTGTTCCCACTATGTCACTCTCATGTAGAGTAGTGTAGCAGCACACTGCTGGTGTACCCACTATGTCACTCTCATGTAGAGTAGTGTAGCAGCACACTGCTGGTGTTCCCACTATGTCACTCTCATGTAGAGTAGTGTAGCAGCACACTGCTGGTGTTCCCACTATGTCACTCTCATGTAGAGTAGTGTAGCAGCACACTGCTGGTGTTCCCACTATGTCACTCTCATGTAGAGTAGTGTAGCAGCACACTGCTGGTGTACCCACTATGTCACTCTCATGTAGAGTAGTGTAGCAGCACACTGCTGGTGTTCCCACTATGTCACTCTCATGTAGAGTAGTGTAGCAGCACACTGCTGGTGTTCCCACTATGTCACTCTCATGTAGAGTAGTGTAGCAGCACACTGCTGGTGTTCCCACTATGTCACTCTCATGTAGAGTAGTGTAGCAGCACACTGCTGGTGTTCCCACTATGTCACTCTCATGTAGAGTAGTGTAGCAGCACACTGCTGGTGTTCCCACTATGTCACTCTCATGTAGAGTAGTGTAGCAGCACACTGCTGGTGTACCCACTATGTCACTCTCATGTAGAGTAGTGTAGCAGCACACTGCTGGTGTTCCCACTATGTCACTCTCATGTAGAGTAGTGTAGCAGCACACTGCTGGTGTTCCCACTATGTCACTCTCATGTACAGTAGTGTAGCAGCACACTGCTGGTGTACCCACTATGACACTCTCATGTAGAGTAGTGTAGCAGCACACTGCTGGTGTACCCACTATGACACTCTCATGTAGAGTAGTGTAGCAGCACACTGCTGGTGTACCCACTATGTCACTCTCATGTAGAGTAGTGTAGCAGCACACTGCTGGTGTTCCCACTATGTCACTCTCATGTAGAGTAGTGTAGCAGCACACTGCTGGTGTTCCCACTATGTCACTCTCATGTAGAGTAGTGTAGCAGCACACTGCTGGTGTTCCCACTATGTCACTCTCATGTAGAGTAGTGTAGCAGCACACTGCTGGTGTTCCCACTATGTCACTCTCATGTAGAGTAGTGTAGCAGCACACTGCTGGTGTTCCCACTATGTCACTCTCATGTAGAGTAGTGTAGCAGCACACTGCTGGTGTTCCCACTATGTCACTCTCATGTAGAGTAGTGTAGCAGCACACTGCTGGTGTTCCCACTATGTCACTCTCATGTAGAGTAGTGTAGCAGCACACTGCTGGTGTTCCCACTATGTCACTCTCATGTAGAGTAGTGTAGCAGCACACTGCTGGTGTTCCCACTATGTCACTCTCATGTACAGTAGTGTAGCAGCACACTGCTGGTGTTCCCACTATGACACTCTCATGTAGAGTAGTCATGTAGAGTAGTGTAGCAGCACACTGCTGGTGTTCCCACTATGTCACTCTCATGTAGAGTAGTGTAGCAGCACACTGCTGGTGTTCCCACTATGTCACTCTCATGTACAGTAGTGTAGCAGCACACTGCTGGTGTTCCCACTATGTCACTCTCATGTAGAGTAGTGTAGCAGCACACTGCTGGTGTACCCACTATGTCACTCTCATGTAGAGTAGTGTAGCAGCACACTGCTGGTGTTCCCACTATGTCACTCTCATGTAGAGTAGTGTAGCAGCACACTGCTGGTGTACCCACTATGTCACTCTCATGTAGAGTAGTGTAGCAGCACACTGCTGGTGTACCCACTATGTCACTCTCATGTAGAGTAGTGTAGCAGCACACTGCTGGTGTTCCCACTATGTCACTCTCATGTAGAGTAGTGTAGCAGCACACTGCTGGTGTTCCCACTATGTCACTCTCATGTAGAGTAGTGTAGCAGCACACTGCTGGTGTTCCCACTATGTCACTCTCATGTAGAGTAGTGTAGCAGCACACTGCTGGTGTTCCCACTATGTCACTCTCATGTAGAGTAGTGTAGCAGCACACTGCTGGTGTTCCCACTATGTCACTCTCATGTAGAGTAGTGTAGCAGCACACTGCTGGTGTTCCCACTATGTCACTCTCATGTAGAGTAGAGTAGCAGCACACTGCTGGTGTTCCCACTATGTCACTCTCATGTAGAGTAGTGTAGCAGCACACTGCTGGTGTTCCCACTATGTCACTCTCATGTAGAGTAGTGTAGCAGCACACTGCTGGTGTTCCCACTATGTCACTCTCATGTAGAGTAGTGTAGCAGCACACTGCTGGTGTTCCCACTATGTCACTCTCATGTAGAGTAGTGTAGCAGCACACTGCTGGTGTTCCCACTATGTCACTCTCATGTAGAGTAGTGTAGCAGCACACTGCTGGTGTTCCCACTATGTCACTCTCATGTAGAGTAGTGTAGCAGCACACTGCTGGTGTTCCCACTATGTCACTCTCATGTAGAGTAGTGCAGCAGCACAATGCTGGTGTTCCCACTATGTCACTCTCATGTAGAGTAGTGTAGCAGCACACTGCTGGTGTTCCCACTATGTCACTCTCATGTGGAGTAGTGTAGCAGCACACTGCTGGTGTTCCCACTATGTAACTCTCATGTAGAGTAGTGTAGCAGCACACTGCTGGTGTTCCCACTATGTCACTCTCATGTAGAGTAGTGTAGCAGCACACTGCTGGTGTTCCCACTATGTCACTCTCATGTAGAGTAGTGTAGCAGCACACTGCTGGTGTTCCCACTATGTCACTCTCATGTAGAGTAGTGTAGCAGCACACTGCTGGTGTTCCCACTATGTCACTCTCATGTAGAGTAGTGTAGCAGCACACTGCTGGTGTTCCCACTATGTCACTCTCATGTAGAGTAGTGTAGCAGCACACTGCTGGTGTTCCCACTATGTCACTCTCATGTAGAGTAGTGTAGCAGCATACTGCTTGTGTTCCCACTATGTCACTCTCATGTAGAGTAGTGTAGCAGCACACTGCTGGTGTTCCCACTATGTCACTCTCATGTAGAGTAGTGTAGCAGCACACTGCTGGTGTTCCCACTATGTCACTCTCATGTAGAGTAGTGTAGCAGCACACTGCTGGTGTTCCCACTATGTCACTCTCATGTAGAGTAGTGTAGCAGCACACTGCTGGTGTTCCCACTATGTCACTCTCATGTAGAGTAGTGTAGCAGCACACTGCTGGTGTTCCCACTATGTCACTCTCATGTAGAGTAGTGTAGCAGCAGACTGCTGGTGTTCCCACTATGTCACTCTCATGTAGAGTAGTGTAGCAGCACACTGCTGGTGTTCCCACTATGTCACTCTCATGTAGAGTAGTGTAGCAGCAGACTGCTGGTGTTCCCACTATGTCACTCTCATGTAGAGTAGTGTAGCAGCACACTGCTGGTGTTCCCACTATGTCACTCTCATGTAGAGTAGTGTAGCAGCACACTGCTGGTGTTCCCACTATGTCACTCTCATGTAGAGTAGTGTAGCAGCACACTGCTGGTGTTCCCACTATGTCACTCTCATGTAGAGTAGTGTAGCAGCACACTGCTGGTGTTCCCACTATGTCACTCTCATGTAGAGTAGTGTAGCAGCACACTGCTGGTGTTCCCACTATGTCACTCTCATGTAGAGTAGTGTAGCAGCACACTGCTGGTGTTCCCACTATGTCACTCTCATGTAGAGTAGTGTAGCAGCACACTGCTGGTGTTCCCACTATGTCACTCTCATGTAGAGTAGTGTAGCAGCACACTGCTGGTGTTCCCACTATGTCACTCTCATGTAGAGTAGTGTAGCAGCACACTGCTGGTGTTCCCACTATGTCACTCTCATGTAGAGTAGTGTAGCAGCACACTGCTGGTGTTCCCACTATGTCACTCTCATGTAGAGTAGTGTAGCAGCACACTGCTGGTGTTCCCACTATGTCACTCTCATGTAGAGTAGTGTAGCAGCACACTGCTGGTGTTCCCACTATGTCACTCTCATGTAGAGTAGTGTAGCAGCACACTGCTGGTGTTCCCACTATGTCACTCTCATGTAGAGTAGTGTAGCAGCACACTGCTGGTGTTCCCACTATGTCACTCTCATGTAGAGTAGTGTAGCAGCACACTGCTGGTGTTCCCACTATGTCACTCTCCTGTAGAGTAGTGTAGCAGCACACTGCTGGTGTTCCCACTATGTCACTCTCATGTAGAGTAGTGTAGCAGCACACTGCTGGTGTTCCCACTATGTCACTCTCATGTAGAGTAGTGTAGCAGCACACTGCTGGTGTTCCCACTATGTCACTCTCATGTAGAGTAGTGTAGCAGCACACTGCTGGTGTTCCCACTATGTCACTCTCATGTAGAGTAGTGTAGCAGCACACTGCTGGTGTTCCCACTATGTCACTCTCATGTAGAGTAGTGTAGCAGCACACTGCTGGTGTTCCCACTATGTCACTCTCATGTAGAGTAGTGTAGCAGCACACTGCTGGTGTTCCCACTATGTAACTCTCATGTAGAGTAGTGCAGCAGCACATTGCTGGTGTTCCCACTATGTCACTCTCATGTAGAGTAGTGTAGCAGCACACTGCTGGTGTACCCACTATGACACTCTCATGTAGAGTAGTGTAGCAGCACACTGCTGGTGTTCCCACTATGTCACTCTCATGTAGAGTAGTGTAGCAGCACACTGCTGGTGTACCCACCATGACACTCTCATGTAGAGTAGTGTAGCAGGACACTGCTGGTGTTCCCACTATGTCACTCTCATGTAGAGTAGTGTAGCAGCCTACTGCTGGTGTTCCCACTATGTAACTCTCATGTAGAGTAGTGTAGCAGCACACTGCTGGTGTTCCCACTATGTCACTCTCATGTAGAGTAGTGTAGCAGCACACTGCTGGTGTACCCACTATGACACTCTCATGTAGAGTAGTGTAGCAGCACACTGCTGGTGTTCCCACTATGTCACTCTCATGTAGAGTAGTGTAGCAGCACACTGCTGGTGTTCCCACTATGTCACTCTCATGTAGAGTAGTGTAGCAGCACACTGCTGGTGTTCCCACTATGTCACTCTCATGTACAGTAGTGTAGCAGCACACTGCTGGTGTACCCACTATGACACTCTCATGTAGAGTAGTGTAGCAGCACACTGCTGGTGTTCCCACTATGTCACTCTCATGTAGAGTAGTGTAGCAGCACACTGCTGGTGTTCCCACTATGTCACTCTCATGTAGAGTAGTGTAGCAGCACACTGCTGGTGTTCCCACTATGTCACTCTCATGTAGAGTAGTGTAGCAGCACACTGCTGGTGTTCCCACTATGTCACTCTCATGTAGAGTAGTGTAGCAGCACACTGCTGGTGTTCCCACTATGTCACTCTCATGTAGAGTAGTGTAGCAGCACACTGCTGGTGTTCCCACTATGTCACTCTCATGTACAGTAGTGTAGCAGCACACTGCTGGTGTACCCACTATGACACTCTCATGTAGAGTAGTGTAGCAGCACACTGCTGGTGTTCCCACTATGTCACTCTCATGTAGAGTAGTGTAGCAGCACACTGCTGGTGTTCCCACTATGTCACTCTCATGTAGAGTAGTGTAGCAGCACACTGCTGGTGTTCCCACTATGTCACTCTCATGTAGAGTAGTGTAGCAGCACACTGCTGGTGTTCCCACTATGTCACTCTCATGTAGAGTAGTGTAGCAGCACACTGCTGGTGTTCCCACTATGTCACTCTCATGTAGAGTAGTGTAGCAGCACACTGCTTGTGTTCCCACTATGTCACTCTCATGTAGAGTAGTGTAGCAGCACACTGCTGGTGTTCCCACTATGTCACTCTCATGTAGAGTAGTGTAGCAGCACACTGCTGGTGTACCCACTATGTCACTCTCATGTAGAGTAGTGTAGCAGCACACTGCTGGTGTACCCACTATGTCACTCTCATGTAGAGTAGTGTAGCAGCACACTGCTGGTGTTCCCACTATGTCACTCTCATGTACAGTAGTGTAGCAGCACACTGCTGGTGTACCCACTATGTCACTCTCATGTAGAGTAGTGTAGCAGCACACTGCTGGTGTTCCCACTATGTCACTCTCATGTAGAGTAGTGTAGCAGCACACTGCTGGTGTTCCCACTATGTAACTCTCATGTAGAGTAGTGTAGCAGCACACTGCTGGTGTTCCCACTATGTCACTCTCATGTAGAGTAGTGTAGCAGCACACTGCTGGTGTTCCCACTATGTCACTCTCATGTAGAGTAGTGTAGCAGCACACTGCTGGTGTTCCCACTATGTCACTCTCATGTAGAGTAGTGTAGCAGCACACTGCTGGTGTTCCCACTATGTCACTCTCATGTAGAGTAGTGTAGCAGCACACTGCTGGTGTTCCCACTATGTCACTCTCATGTAGAGTAGTGTAGCAGCACACTGCTGGTGTTCCCACTATGTCACTCTCATGTAGAGTAGTGTAGCAGCACCCTGCTGGTGTTCCCACCACTCTCATGTAGAGTAGTGTACTGCTGGTGTTCCCACTATGTCACTCTCATGTAGAGTAGTGTAGCAGCACACTGCTGGTGTTCCCACTATGTCACTCTCATGTAGAGTAGTGTAGCAGCACACTGCTGGTGTACCCACTATGACACTCTCATGTAGAGTAGTGTAGCAGCACACTGCTGGTGTACCCACTATGACACTCTCATGTAGAGTAGTGTAGCAGCACACTGCTGGTGTACCCACTATGACTCTCTCATGTAGAGAAGTGTAGCAGCACACTGCTGGTGTTCCCACTATGTCACTCTCATGTAGAGTAGTGTAGCAGCACACTGCTGGTGTTCCCACTGTGTCACTCTCAGGTAGAGTAGTGTAGCAGCACACTGCTGGTGTTCCCACTATGTAACTCTCATGTAGAGTAGTGTAGCAGCACACTGCTGGTGTTCCCACTATGTCACTCTCATGTAGAGTAGTGTAGCAGCACACTGCTGGTGTTCCCACTATGTCACTCTCATGTAGAGTAGTGTAGCAGCACACTGCTGGTGTTCCCACTATGTCACTCTCATGTAGAGTAGTGTAGCAGCACACTGCTGGTGTTCCCACTATGTCACTCTCATGTAGAGTAGTGTAGCAGCACACTGCTGGTGTTCCCACTATGTCACTCTCATGTAGAGTAGTGTAGCAGCACACTGCTGGTGTTCCCACTATGTCACTCTCATGTAGAGTAGTGTAGCAGCACACTGCTGGTGTTCCCACTATGTCACTCTCATGTAGAGTAGTGTAGCAGCACACTGCTGGTGTACCCACTATGTCACTCTCATGTAGAGTAGTGTAGCAGCACACTGCTGGTGTTCCCACTATGTCACTCTCATGTAGAGTAGTGTAGCAGCACACTGCTGGTGTACCCACTGTGTCACTCTCATGTAGAGTAGTGTAGCAGCACACTGCTGGTGTACCCACTATGTCACTCTCATGTAGAGTAGTGTAGCAGCACACTGCTGGTGTTCCCACTACGTCACTCTCATGTAGAGTAGTGTAGCAGCACACTGCTGGTGTTCCCACTATGTCACTCTCATGTAGAGTAGTGTAGCAGCACACTGCTGGTGTTCCCACTATGTCACTCTCATGTAGAGTAGTGTAGCAGCACACTGCTGGTGTTCCCACTATGTCACTCTCATGTAGAGTAGTGTAGCAGCACACTGCTGGTGTTCCCACTATGTCACTCTCATGTAGAGTAGTGTAGCAGCACACTGCTGGTGTTCCCACTATGTCACTCTCATGTAGAGTAGTGTAGCAGCACACTGCTGGTGTTCCCACTATGTCACTCTCATGTAGGGTAGTGTAGCAGCACACTGCTGGTGTTCCCACTATGTCACTCTCATGTAGAGTAGTGTAGCAGCACACTGCTGGTGTACCCACTGTGTCACTCTCATGTAGAGTAGTGTAGCAGCACACTGCTGGTGTTCCCACTATGTCACTCTCATGTAGAGTAGTGTAGCAGCACACTGCTGGTGTTCCCACTATGTCACTCTCATGTAGAGTAGTGTAGCAGCACACTGCTGGTGTTCCCACTATGTCACTCTCATGTAGAGTAGTGTAGCAGCACACTGCTGGTGTTCCCACTATGTCACTCTCATGTAGAGTAGTGTAGCAGCACACTGCTGGTGTTCCCACTATGTCACTCTCATGTAGAGTAGTGTAGCAGCACACTGCTGGTGTTCCCACTACGTCACTCTCATGTAGAGTAGTGTAGCAGCACACTGCTGGTGTTCCCACTATGTCACTCTCATGTAGAGTAGTGTAGCAGCACACTGCTGGTGTTCCCACTATGTCACTCTCATGTAGAGTAGTGTAGCAGCACACTGCTGGTGTTCCCACTATGTCACTCTCATGTAGAGTAGTGTAGCAGCACACTGCTGGTGTTCCCACTATGTCACTCTCATGTAGAGTAGTGTAGCAGCACACTGCTGGTGTTCCCACTATGTCACTCTCATGTAGAGTAGTGTAGCAGCAGACTGCTGGTGTTCCCACTATGTCACTCTCCTGTAGAGTAATGTAGCAGCACACTGCTGGTGTTCCCACTATGTCACTCTCATGTAGAGTAGTGTAGCAGCACACTGCTGGTGTTCCCACTATGTCACTCTCATGTAGAGTAGTGTAGCAGCACACTGCTGGTGTTCCCACTATGTCACTCTCATGTAGAGTAGTGTAGCAGCACACTGCTGGTGTTCCCACTATGTCACTCTCATGTAGAGTAGTGTAGCAGCACACTGCTGGTGTTCCCACTATGTCACTCTCATGTAGAGTAGTGTAGCAGCACACTGCTGGTGTTCCCACTATGTCACTCTCATGTAGAGTAGTGTAGCAGCACACTGCTGGTGTTCCCACTATGTCACTCTCATGTAGAGTAGTGTAGCAGCACACGGCTGGTGTTTCCACTATGTCACTCTCATGTAGAGTAGTGTAGCAGCACACTGCTGGTGTTCCCACTATGTCACTCTCATGTAGAGTAGTGTAGCAGCACACTGCTGGTGTTCCCACTATGTCACTCTCATGTAGAGTAGTGTAGCAGCACACTGCTGGTGTTCCCACTATGTCACTCTCATGTAGAGTAGTGTAGCAGCACACTGCTGGTGTTCCCACTGTGTCACTCTCAGGTAGAGTAGTGTAGCAGCACACTGCTGGTGTTCCCACTATGTCACTCTCATGTAGAGTAGTGTAGCAGCACACTGCTGGTGTTCCCACTATGTCACTCTCATGTAGAGTAGTGTAGCAGCACACTGCTGGTGTTCCCACTATGTCACTCTCATGTAGAGTAGTGTAGCAGCACACTGCTGGTGTTCCCACTATGTCACTCTCATGTAGAGTAGTGTAGCAGCACACTGCTGGTGTTCCCACTATGTCACTCTCATGTAGAGTAGTGTAGCAGCACACTGCTGGTGTTCCCACTATGTCACTCTCAGGTAGAGTAGTGTAGCAGCACACTGCTGGTGTTCCCACTATGTCACATGTAGAGTATGTAGCAGCACACTCTCCCACTATGTCACTCTCATGTAGAGTAGTGTAGCAGCACACTGCTGGTGTTCCCACTATGTCACTCTCATGTAGAGTAGTGTAGCAGCACACTGCTGGTGTTCCCACTATGTCACTCTCATGTAGAGTAGTGTAGCAGCACACTGCTGGTGTTCCCACTATGTCACTCTCATGTAGAGTAGTGTAGCAGCACACTGCTGGTGTTCCCACTATGTCACTCTCATGTAGAGTAGTGTAGCAGCACACTGCTGGTGTTCCCACTATGTCACTCTCATGTAGAGTAGTGTAGCAGCACACTGCTGGTGTTCCCACTATGTCACTCTCATGTAGAGTAGTGTATCAGCACACTGCTGGTGTTCCCACTATGTCACTCTCATGTAGAGTAGTGTAGCAGCACACTGCTGGTGTTCCCACTATGTCACTCTCATGTAGAGTAGTGTAGCAGCACACTGCTGGTGTTCCCACTATGTCACTCTCATGTAGAGTAGTGTAGCAGCACACTGCTGGTGTTCCCACTATGTCACTCTCATGTAGAGTAGTGTAGCAGCACACTGCTGGTGTTCCCACTATGTCACTCTCATGTAGAGTAGTGTAGCAGCACACTGCTGGTGTTCCCACTATGTCACTCTCATGTAGAGTAGTGTAGCAGCACACTGCTGGTGTTCCCACTATGTCACTCTCATGTAGAGTAGTGTAGCAGCACACTGCTGGTGTTCCCACTATGTCACTCTCATGTAGAGTAGTGTAGCAGCACACTGCTGGTGTTCCCACTATGTCACTCTCATGTAGAGTAGTGTAGCAGCACACTGCTGGTGTTCCCACTATGTCACTCTCATGTAGAGTAGTGTAGCAGCACACTGCTGGTGTTCCCACTATGTCACTCTCATGTAGAGTAGTGTAGCAGCACACTGCTGGTGTTCCCACTATGTCACTCTCATGTAGAGTAGTGTAGCAGCACACTGCTGGTGTTCCCACTATGTCACTCTCATGTAGAGTAGTGTAGCAGCACACTGCTGGTGTTCCCACTATGTCACTCTCATGTAGAGTAGTGTAGCAGCACACTGCTGGTGTACCCACTATGACACTCTCATGTAGAGTAGTGTAGCAGCACACTGCTGGTGTTCCCACTATGTCACTCTCATGTAGAGTAGTGTAGCAGCACACTGCTGGTGTTCCCACTATGTCACTCTCATGTAGAGTAGTGTAGCAGCACACTGCTGGTGTTCCCACTATGTCACTCTCATGTAGAGTAGTGTAGCAGCACACTGCTGGTGTACCCACTATGTCACTCTCATGTAGAGTAGTGTAGCAGCACACTGCTGGTGTTCCCACTATGTCACTCTCATGTAGAGTAGTGTAGCAGCACACTGCTGGTGTTCCCACTATGTCACTCTCATGTAGAGTAGTGTAGCAGCACACTGCTGGTGTACCCACTATGACACTCTCATGTAGAGTAGTGTAGCAGCACACTGCTGGTGTTCCCACTATGTCACTCTCATGTAGAGTAGTGTAGCAGCACACTGCTGGTGTTCCCACTATGTCACTCTCATGTAGAGTAGTGTAGCAGCACACTGCTGGTGTTCCCACTATGTCACTCTCATGTAGAGTAGTGTAGCAGCACACTGCTGGTGTACCCACTATGTCACTCTCATGTAGAGTAGTGTAGCAGCACACTGCTGGTGTTCCCACTATGTCACTCTCATGTAGAGTAGTGTAGCAGCACACTGCTGGTGTTCCCACTATGTCACTCTCATGTACAGTAGTGTAGCAGCACACTGCTGGTGTACCCACTATGACACTCTCATGTAGAGTAGTGTAGCAGCACACTGCTGGTGTTCCCACTATGTCACTCTCATGTAGAGTAGTGTAGCAGCACACTGCTGGTGTTCCCACTATGTCACTCTCATGTAGAGTAGTGTAGCAGCACACTGCTGGTGTTCCCACTATGTCACTCTCATGTAGAGTAGTGTAGCAGCACACTGCTGGTGTTCCCACTATGTCACTCTCATGTAGAGTAGTGTAGCAGCACACTGCTGGTGTTCCCACTATGTCACTCTCATGTAGAGTAGTGTAGCAGCACACTGCTGGTGTTCCCACTATGTCACTCTCATGTAGAGTAGTGTAGCAGCACACTGCTGGTGTTCCCACTATGTCACTCTCATGTAGAGTAGTGTAGCAGCACACTGCTGGTGTTCCCACTATGTCACTCTCATGTAGAGTAGTGTAGCAGCACACTGCTGGTGTTCCCACTATGTCACTCTCATGTAGAGTAGTGTAGCAGCACACTGCTGGTGTTCCCACTATGTCACTCTCATGTAGAGTAGTGTAGCAGCACACTGCTGGTGTTCCCACTATGTCACTCTCATGTAGAGTAGTGTAGCAGCACACTGCTGGTGTTCCCACTATGTCACTCTCATGTAGAGTAGTGTAGCAGCACACTGCTGGTGTTCCCACTATGTCACTCTCATGTAGAGTAGTGTAGCAGCACACTGCTGGTGTTCCCACTATGTCACTCTCATGTAGAGTAGTGTAGCAGCACACTGCTGGTGTTCCCACTATGTCACTCTCATGTAGAGTAGTGTAGCAGCACACTGCTGGTGTTCCCACTATGTCACTCTCATGTAGAGTAGTGTAGCAGCACACTGCTGGTGTTCCCACTATGTCACTCTCATGTAGAGTAGTGTAGCAGCACACTGCTGGTGTTCCCACTATGTCACTCTCATGTAGAGTAGTGTAGCAGCACACTGCTGGTGTTCCCACTATGTCACTCTCATGTAGAGTAGTGTAGCAGCACACTGCTGGTGTTCCCACTATGTCACTCTCATGTAGAGTAGTGTAGCAGCACACTGCTGGTGTTCCCACTATGTCACTCTCATGTAGAGTAGTGTAGCAGCACACTGCTGGTGTTCCCACTATGTCACTCTCATGTAGAGTAGTGTAGCAGCACACTGCTGGTGTTCCCACTATGTCACTCTCATGTAGAGTAGTGTAGCAGCACACTGCTGGTGTTCCCACTATGTCACTCTCATGTAGAGTAGTGTAGCAGCACACTGCTGGTGTTCCCACTATGTCACTCTCATGTAGAGTAGTGTAGCAGCACACTGCTGGTGTTCCCACTATGTCACTCTCATGTAGAGTAGTGTAGCAGCACACTGCTGGTGTTCCCACTATGTCACTCTCATGTAGAGTAGTGTAGCAGCACACTGCTGGTGTTCCCACTATGTCACTCTCATGTAGAGTAGTGTAGCAGCACACTGCTGGTGTACCCACTATGTCACTCTCATGTAGAGTAGTGTAGCAGCACACTGCTGGTGTTCCCACTACGTCACTCTCATGTAGAGTAGTGTAGCAGCACACTGCTGGTGTTCCCACTATGTCACTCTCATGTAGAGTAGTGTAGCAGCACACTGCTGGTGTTCCCACTATGTCACTCTCATGTAGAGTAGTGTAGCAGCACACTGCTGGTGTTCCCACTATGTCACTCTCATGTAGAGTAGTGTAGCAGCACACTGCTGGTGTTCCCACTACGTCACTCTCATGTAGAGTAGTGTAGTAGCACACTGCTGGTGTTCCCACTATGTCACTCTCATGTAGAGTAGTGTAGCAGCACACTGCTGGTGTTCCCACTATGTCACTCTCATGTAGGGTAGTGTAGCAGCACACTGCTGGTGTTCCCACTATGTCACTCTCATGTAGAGTAGAGTAGCAGCACACTGCTGGTGTACAAACTGTGTCACTCTCATGTAGAGTAGTGTAGCAGCACTCTGCTGGTGTTTCCACTATGACACTCATGTAGAGTAGTGAAGTAGCACACTGCTGGTGTTCCCACTATGTCACTCTCATGTAGAGTAGTGTAGCAGCACACTGCTGGTGTTCCCACTATGTCACTCTCATGTAGAGTAGTGTAGCAGCCTACTGCTGGTGTTCCCACTATGTAACTCTCATGTAGAGTAGTGTAGCAGCACACTGCTGGTGTTCCCACTATGTCACTCTCATGTAGAGTAGTGTAGCAGCACACTGCTGGTGTTCCCACTATGTCACTCTCATGTAGAGTAGTGTAGCAGCACACTGCTGGTGTTCCCACTATGTCACTCTCATGTAGAGTAGTGTAGCAGCACACTGCTGGTGTTCCCACTATGTCACTCTCATGTAGAGTAGTGTAGCAGCACACTGCTGGTGTTCCCACTATGTCACTCTCATGTAGAGTAGTGTAGCAGCACACTGCTGGTGTTCCCACTATGTCACTCTCATGTAGAGTAGTGTAGCAGCACACTGCTGGTGTTCCCACTATGTCACTCTCATGTAGAGTAGTGTAGCAGCACACTGCTGGTGTTCCCACTATGTCACTCTCATGTAGAGTAGTGTAGCAGCACACTGCTGGTGTTCCCACTATGTCACTCTCATGTAGAGTAGTGTAGCAGCACACTGCTGGTGTTCCCACTATGTCACTCTCATGTAGAGTAGTGTAGCAGCACACTGCTGGTGTTCCCACTATGTCACTCTCATGTAGAGTAGTGTAGCAGCACACTGCTGGTGTTCCCACTATGTCACTCTCATGTAGAGTAGTGTAGCAGCACACTGCTGGTGTTCCCACTATGTCACTCTCATGTAGAGTAGTGTAGCAGCACACTGCTGGTGTTCCCACTATGTCACTCTCATGTAGAGTAGTGTAGCAGCACACTGCTGGTGTACCCACTATGTCACTCTCATGTAGAGTAGTGTAGCAGCACACTGCTGGTGTTCCCACTATGTCACTCTCATGAAGAGTAGTGTAGCAGCACACTGCTGGTGTTCACACTATGTCACTCTCATGTAGAGTAGTGGAGCAGCACACTGCTGGTGTTCCCACTATGTCACTCTCATGTAGAGTAGTGTAGCAGCACACTGCTGGTGTTCCCACTATGTAACTCTCATGTAGAGTAGTGTAGCAGCACACTGCTGGTGTTCCCACTATGTCACTCTCATGTAGAGTAGTGTAGCAGCACACTGCTGGTGTTCCCACTATGTCACTCTCATGTAGAGTAGTGTAGCAGCACACTGCTGGTGTTCCCACTATGTCACTCTCATGTAGAGTAGTGTAGCAGCACACTGCTGGTGTTCCCACTATGTCACTCTCATGTAGAGTAGTGTAGCAGCACACTGCTGGTGTTCTCACTATGTCACTCTCATGTACAGTAGTGTAGCAGCACACTGCTGGTGTACCCACTATGACACTCTCATGTAGAGTAGTGTAGCAGCACACTGCTGGTGTTCCCACTATGTCACTCTCATGTAGAGTAGTGTAGCAGCACACTGCTGGTGTTCCCACTATGTCACTCTCATGTAGAGTAGTGTAGCAGCACACTGCTGGTGTTCACACTACGTCACTCTCATGTAGAGTAGTGTAGCAGCACACTGCTGGTGTACCCACTATGACACTCTCATGTACAGTAGTGTAGCAGCACACTGCTGGTGTTCCCACTATGTCACTCTCATGTAGAGTAGTGTAGCAGCACACTGCTGGTGTTCCCACTATGTCACTCTCATGTACAGTAGTGTAGCAGCACACTGCTGGTGTACCCACTATGACACTCTCATGTAGAGTAGTGTAGCAGCACACTGCTGGTGTTCCCACTATGTCACTCTCATGTACAGTAGTGTAGCAGCACACTGCTGGTGTACCCACTATGTCACTCTCATGTAGAGTAGTGTAGCAGCATACTGCTGGTGTTCCCACTATGTCACTCTCATGTAGAGTAGTGTAGCAGCACACTGCTGGTGTTCCCACTATGTCACTCTCATGTACAGTAGTGTACCAGCACACTGCTGGTGTACCCACTATGACACTCTCATGTAGAGTAGTGTAGCAGCACACTGCTGGTGTACCCACTGTGTCACTCTCATGTAGAGTAGTGTAGCAGCACACTGCTGGTGTTCCTACTATGTCACTCTCATGAAGAGTAGTGTAGCAGCACACTGCTGGTGTTCCCACTATGTCACTCTCATGTAGAGTAGTGTAGCAGCACACTGCTGGTGTTCCCACTATGTCACTCTCATGTAGAGTAGTGTAGCAGCACACTGCTGGTGTTCCCACTATGTCACTCTCATGTACAGTAGTGTAGCAGCACACTGCTGGTGTTCCCACTATGTCACTCTCATGTAGAGTAGTGTAGCAGCACACTGCTGGTGTTCCCACTATGTCACTCTCATGTAGAGTAGTGTAGCAGCACACTGCTGGTGTTCCCACTATGTCACTCTCATGTAGAGTAGTGTAGCAGCACACTGCTGGTGTTCCCACTATGTCACTCTCATGTAGAGTAGTGTAGCAGCACACTGCTGGTGTACCCACTATGACACTCTCATGTAGAGTAGTGTAGCAGCACACTGCTGGTGTTCCCACTATGTCACTCTCATGTAGAGTAGTGTAGCAGCACACTGCTGGTGTTCCCACTATGTCACTCTCATGTAGAGTAGTGTAGCAGCACACTGCTGGTGTTCCCACTATGTCACTCTCATGTAGAGTAGTGTAGCAGCACACTGCTGGTGTTCCCACTATGTCACTCTCATGTACAGTAGTGTAGCAGCACACTGCTGGTGTACCCACTATGTCACTCTCATGTAGAGTAGTGTAGCAGCACACTGCTGGTGTTCCCACTATGTCACTCTCATGTAGAGTAGTGTAGCAGCACACTGCTGGTGTTCCCACTATGTCACTCTCATGTAGAGTAGTGTAGCAGCACACTGCTGGTGTACCCACTATGACACTCTCATGTAGAGTAGTGTAGCAGCACACTGCTGGTGTTCCCACTATGTCACTCTCATGTAGAGTAGTGTAGCAGCACACTGCTGGTGTTCCCACTATGTCACTCTCATGTAGAGTAGTGTAGCAGCACACTGCTGGTGTTCCCACTATGTCACTCTCATGTAGAGTAGTGTAGCAGCACACTGCTGGTGTTCCCACTATGTCACTCTCATGTAGAGTAGTGTAGCAGCACACTGCTGGTGTTCCCACTATGTCACTCTCATGTAGAGTAGTGTAGCAGCACACTGCTGGTGTTCCCACTATGTCACTCTCATGTAGAGTAGTGTAGCAGCACACTGCTGGTGTTCCCACTATGTCACTCTCATGTAGAGTAGTGTAGCAGCACACTGCTGGTGTTCCCACTATCACTCTCATGTAGAGTAGTAGTGTTCCCACTAGTCACTCTCAGCAGCACACTGCTGGTGTACCCACTATGTCACTCTCATGTAGGGTAGTGTAGCAGCACACTGCTGGTGTTCCCACTATGTCACTCTCATGTAGAGTAGTGTAGCAGCACACTGCTGGTGTACCCACTATGCACTCTCATGTAGAGTAGTGTAGCAGCACACTGCGGGGGTTCCCACTATGTCACTCTCATGTAGAGTAGTGTAGCAGCACACTGCTGGTGTTCCCACTATGTCACTCTCATGTAGAGTAGTGTAGCAGCACACTGCTGGTGTTCCCACTATGTCACTCTCATGTAGAGTAGTGTAGCAGTACACTGCTGGTGTTCCCACTATGTCACTCTCATGTAGAATAATGTAGCAGCACACTGCTGGTGTTCCCACTATGTCACTCTCATGTAGAGTAGTGTAGCAGCACACTGCTGGTGTTCCCACTATGTCACTCTCCTGTAGAGTAGTGTAGCAGCACACTGCATGTGTTCCCACTATGTCACTCTCATGTAGAGTAGTGTAGCAGCACACTGCTGGTGTTCCCACTATGTCACTCTCATGTAGAGTAGTGTAGCAGCACACTGCTGGTGTTCCCACTATGTCACTCTCATGTAGAGTAGTGTAGCAGCACACTGCTGGTGTTCCCACTATGTCACTCTCATGTAGAGAAGTGTAGCAGCACACTGCTGGTGTTCCCACTATGTCACTCTCATGTAGAGTAGTGTAGCAGCACACTGCTGGTGTTCCCACTATGTCACTCTCATGTAGAGTAGTGTAGCAGCACACTGCTGGTGTTCCCACTATGTCACTCTCATGTAGAGTAGTGTAGCAGCACACTGCTGGTGTTCCCACTATGTCACTCTCATGTAGAGTAGTGTAGCAGCACACTGCTGGTGTTCCCACTATGTCACTCTCATGTAGAGTAGTGTAGCAGCACACTGCTGGTGTTCCCACTATGTCACTCTCATGTAGAGTAGTGTAGCAGCACACTGCTGGTGTTCCCACTATGTCACTCTCATGTAGAGTAGTGTAGCAGCACACTGCTGGTGTTCCCACTATGTCACTCTCAGGTAGAGTAGTGTAGCAGCACACTGCTGGTGTTCCCACTACGTCACTCTCATGTAGAGTAGTGTAGTAGCACACTGCTGGTGTTCCCACTATGTCACTCTCATGTAGAGTAGTGTAGCAGCACACTGCTGGTGTTCCCACTATGTCACTCTCATGTAGAGTAGTGTAGCAGCACACTGCTGGTGTTCCCACTATGTCACTCTCATGTAGAGTAGTGTAGCAGCACACTGCTGGTGTTCCCACTATGTCACTCTCATGTAGGGTAGTGTAGCAGCACACTGCTGGTGTTCCCACTATGTCACTCTCATGTAGAGTAGTGTAGCAGCACACTGCTGGTGTTCCCACTATGTCACTCTCATGTAGAGTAGTGTAGCAGCACACTGCTGGTGTTCCCACTATGTCACTCTCATGTAGAGTAGTGTAGCAGCACACTGCTGGTGTTCCCACTATGTCACTCTCATGTAGAGTAGTGTAGCAGCACACTGCTGGTGTACCCACTATGACACTCTCATGTAGAGTAGTGTAGCAGCACACTGCTGGTGTTCCCACTATGTCACTCTCATGTAGAGTAGTGTAGCAGCACACTGCTGGTGTTCCCACTATGTCACTCTCATGTAGAGTAGTGTAGCAGCACACTGCTGGTGTTCCCACTATGACACTCTCATGTAGAGTAGTGTAGCAGCACACTGCTGGTGTTCCCACTATGTCACTCTCATGTAGAGTAGTGTAGCAGCACACTGCTGGTGTTCCCACTGTGTCACTCTCATGTAGAGTAGTGTAGCAGCACACTGCTGGTGTACCCACTACGTCACTCTCATGTAGAGTAGTGTAGCAGCACACTGCTGGTGTTCCCACTATGACACTCTCATGTACAGTAGTGTATGTACCCACTATGACACTCTCATGTAGAGTAGTGTAGCAGCACACTGCTGGTGTTCCCACTATGTCACTCTCATGTAGAGTAGTGTAGCAGCACACTGCTGGTGTTCCCACTATGTCACTCTCATGTAGAGTAGTGTAGCAGCACACTGCTGGTGTTCCCACTATGTCACTCTCATGTAGAGTAGTGTAGCAGCACACTGCTGGTGTACCCACTATGTCACTCTCATGTAGAGTAGTGTAGCAGCACACTGCTGGTGTTCCCACTACGTCACTCTCATGTAGAGTAGTGTAGCAGCACACTGCTTGTGTTCGCTCTATGTCACTCTCATGTATTAAAGGTAGTAGTTCAGCACATGTACAGTAGTGTAGCAGCACACTGCTTGTGTACCCACTATGACACTCTCATGTAGAGTAGTGTAGCAGCACACTGCTGGTGTTCCCACTATGTCACTCTCATGTACAGTAGTGTAGCAGCACACTGCTGGTGTACCCACCTGCTGGTGTTCCCACTATGTCACTCTCATGTAGAGTAGTGTAGCAGCATACTGCTGGTGTTCCCACTATGTCACTCTCATGTAGAGTAGGAGTAGCAGCACTACTGCTGGTGTACCCACTATGTCACTCTCAGGTAGAGTAGTGTAGCAGCACACTGCTGGTGTTCCCACTATGTCACTCTCATGTAGAGTAGTGTAGCAGCACACTGCTGGTGTACCCACTGTGTCACTCTCATGTAGAGTAGTGTAGCAGCACACTGCTGGTGTTCCCACTATGTAACTCTCATGTAGAGTAGTGTAGCAGCATACTGCTGGTGTACCCACTATGTAACTCTCATGTAGAGTAGTGCAGCAGCACACTGCTGGTGTACCCACTATGTCACTCTCATGTAGAGTAGTGTAGCAGCATACTGCTGGTGTTCCCACTATGTCACTCTCATGTAGAGTAGTGTAGCAGTACACTGCTGGTGTTCCTACTATGTCACTCTCATGTAGAGTAGTGTAGCAGCACACTGCTGGTGTTCCCACTATGTCACTCTCATGTAGAGTAGTGTAGCAGCACACTGCTGGTGTTCCCACTATGTCACTCTCATGTAGAGTAGTGCAGCAGCACACTGCTGGTGTTCCCACTATGTCACTCTCATGTAGAGTAGTGTAGCAGCACACTGCTGGTGTTCCCACTATGTCACTCTCATGTAGAGTAGTGTAGCAGCACACTGCTGGTGTTCCCACTATGTCACTCTCATGTAGAGTAGTGTAGCAGCACACTGCTGGTGTTCCCACTATGTCACTCTCATGTAGAGTAGTGTAGCAGCACACTGCTGGTGTACCCACTACGTCACTCTCATGTAGAGTAGTGTAGCAGCACACTGCTGGTGTTCCCACTATGTCACTCTGATGTAGAATAGAGTAGCAGCACACTGCTGGTTTACCTACTGTGTCAGTCTCATGTAGAGTAGTGAAGCAGCACACTGCTGGTGTACCCACTATGTCACTCTCATGTAGAGTAGTGTAGCAGCACACTGCTGGTGTTCTCACTATGTCACTCTCATGTACAGTAGTGTAGCAGCACACTGCTGGTGTACCCACTATGACACTCTCATGTAGAGTAGTGTAGCAGCACACTGCTGGTGTTCCCACTATGTCACTCTCATGTAGAGTAGTGTAGCAGCACACTGCTGGTGTTCCCACTGTGTCACTCTCAGGTAGAGCAGTGTAGCACCACACTGCTGGTGTTCCCACTATGTCACTCTCATGTAGAGTAGTGTAGCAGCACACTGCTGGTGTTCCCACTGTGTCACTCTCAGGTAGAAGAGTGTAGCAGCACACTGCTGGTGTTCCCACTATGTAACTCTCATGTAGAGTAGTGTAGCAGCACACTGCTGGTGTTCCCACTATGTCACTCTCATGTACAGTAGTGTAGCAGCACACTGCTGGTGTTCCCACTATGACACTCTCATGTAGAGTAGTGTAGCAGCACACTGCTGGTGTTCCCACTATGTAACTCTCATGTAGAGTAGTGTAGCAGCACACTGCTGGTGTTCCCACTATGTTACTCTCATGTACAGTAGTTTAGCAGCACACTGCTGGTGTTCCCACTATGACACTCTCATGTAGAGTAGTGTAGCAGCACACTGCTGGTGTTCCCACTATGTACTCTCATGTAGAGTAGTGTAGCAGCACACTGCTGGTGTTACTATGTCACTCTCATGTAGAGTAGTGTAGCAGCACACTGCTGGTGTTCACTATGTCACTCTCATGTAGAGTAGTGTAGCAGCACACTGCTCTAGTGTAGAGTAATTCAGCAGCACACTGCTGGTGTTCCCACTATGTCACTCTCGTCACTCTCATGTAGAGTAGTGTAGCAGCACCCTGCTGGTGTACCCACTTTGTCACTCTCATGTAGAGTAGTGTAGCAGCACACTGCTGGTGTACCCACTGTGTCACTCTCATGTAGTGTAGCTGCACACTGCTGGTGTTCCCACTATGTCACTCTCATGTAGAGTAGTGTAGCAGCACACTGCTGGTGTACCCACTATGACACTCTCATGTAGAGTAGTGTAGCAGCACACTGCTGGTGTTCCCACTATGTCACTCTCATGTAGAGTAGTGTAGCAGCCTACTGCTGGTGTTCCCACTATGTAACTCTCATGTAGAGTAGTGTAGCAGCACACTGCTGGTGTTCCCACTATGTAACTCATGTAGGTAGTGGCACCACACTGCTGGTGTTCCCACTATGTGAACTCTAGTGTAGTAGTGTGCACACTGCTGGTGTTCCCACTATGTAACTCTCATGTAGAGTAGTGTGGCAGCACACTGCTGGATGTTCCCCACTATGTTACTCTATGTACAGTAGTTTAGCAGCACACTCTGGTGTTCCCAACTGTGGGCCTCATGTAAGTGGTGTTGGAACCACCGCTGGTGTTCCCACTATGTAACTCTCATGGCAGTGGTGTAGCAGCACCTGCTAGTTTTCCCACCTATGCATGTAGGAGGGAGCACCAACGTGGTGTTCCCCACCATGTCACCTCATGTAGAAGTAGTGGTGGCAGCACACCTTGCCCTGGTGTACCACCTACGTCACCTCCATGTAGAGTAGTGTAGCAACACACCGCTGGTGTTCCTATGTCACCTCATGTAGAGAGTGTGGCAGCACACTGGTGGTGTACCCACCGTGTCACCTCATGCAGAGTAGGTGGCACACCGCTGGTGTACCCACCTATGTCACCTCTTCCATGTAGCAGCCCACACTGCTGGTGTTCCCACTATGTCACTCCTCATGTAGAGTAGTAGCAGCACACCAACTGGTGAATACCCCACTGTGTCACTCATGTAGAGTAGTGTAGCAGCACTGCTGGTGTACCCACTACGTCACTCTCATGTAGAGAGTGGTAGCAGCACACCTGCCTGGTGTTCCCCACCTTCACTCTCCTTGCAGAGTAGTGAGCACACCGCTGGTGTACCCACTGGTGTTCCCACCTCCATGTAGAGTAGTGTAGCAGCACACCGCTGGTGTTCCTCATGTCACTCTCATGTGGGGATGTGGCAACACACTGCTGGTGTTCACACTCGTCGCCTCTCTGGGAGTAGTGTGACACACTGCTGGTCCCCAATTTGAACACTTCATGTACAGTAGTGTAGCTTTTACGCTGGTGTTCCCACCATGTCACCTCATGTAGAGTAGTGTAGCAGCACACTGCTTGTTCCCACTATGTCACCTCATGTACAGTAGTGGGCAGCCCTGCTGGTGTACCCACCTTGACATCATGTAGAGTAGTAGCACACTGGTGTTCCCACTATGTCACCTCTCTACAGTAGTGTAGCAGCACACTGCTGGTGTGCCCACTATGTCACCTCATGCCAGAGTAGTGTAGCAGCATACTGCTGGTGTTCCCACTATGTCACCTCATGTAGAGTAGTGTGGCAGCACACTGCTGGTGTTCCCACTATGTCACTCATGTAGTAGTACCAGCACACCGCTGGTACCCACCATGACACTCATGTAGAGTAATGCGGCAACACACGCTGGGTACCCACGTGTCACCTCATGTAGAGGCGGCTGCACGCTGGTGTTTCCTACATGTCCATGAAGAGTAGTGTAGCAACACACCGCTGGTGTTCCCACTATGTCACCTCATGTAGGTAGTGTTAGCAACACACCGCTGGTGTTCTACATGTCACCTCATGTAGAGTGTGGCAGCAACACCGCTGGTGTTCCTAATGTCACCTCTCATGTGCAGTGTGAGCACACCGCTGGTGTACCCCCTGACCTCTCATGCTGGAGTATGTGGCAGCACACCGCTGGTGTTCCCACATGTCACCTCTATGTGAAGTAGTGCAGCACACCGCTGGTGTTTCCCACCATGTCACTCTCATGCAAGTAGTGTGGCAACACACACCTTTATCACACACGTCACTCTCATGTAGAGTAGTGTAGCAGCACACTGCTGGTGTACCCACTTGCCTCATGTACAGTAGTGTAGCACTGCTGGTGTTCCCACCCACTATGTCACTCATGTAGAGTAGTGTGGCCCCTGCTGGGTGTTCCCACATGTCACCTCCTATGTACAGTGTAGTGCAGCCCACACTGGTGCACACCTTGCCTCCCATGTAGGTATGTTAGCAACACCGCTGGTGTTCTATGTCGCCTCTCATGTCCAGTAGTGTGGCAGCACACTGCTGGTGTGCCACTATGTCACCTCATGTAGTAGTGTTAAAAAGCAATACTGCTGGTGTTCCCACTATGTCACTCTCATGTAGAGTAGTGTGGCAGCACACTGCTGGTGTTCCTTATGTCACTCCCTATGTACAGTAGTGTACCAGCTTCACCGCTGGTGTAACCCAACTATGACACTTCTCAGAAGGGTGTGCAACTTACACTGCTGGTTACCAGCCACTCTCAGTAGAGTAGTGGAGCAACCACACTGCTGGTGTTCCTACCTTATGTCACTCTCATGGAGGTAGTGGAGCTACGGCTGGTGTTCCCCACATGTCACCTCATGTAGAGGGGTGTAGCGCACACCGCTGGTGTTCCCACTATGTCACCTCATGTGAGTGTCAGCAGCCTGCCGGTGTTCACTATGTCACTCTCATGTGAGTAGTGTGGCAAGCACACAGCTAGGTGTTCCCACTATGTCACTCCTCATGTAGAGAGTAGGTTCCTTGCTGGTGTTCCCACTATGTCACCTCATGTACAGAGTGTAGCACCGCCGGTGTACCTGTCACCTCCTCTGAGAGTAGTGTTAGCAACACCGCTGGTGTTCCCACTATGTCACCTCTCCACTAGCAGCATGCTGGTGTGCCCAATGACACTCTCATGTAGGGGGTGCAGCACACGCTGGTGTACCCACTATGAACCTCATGTAGAGTGGTGCACTGCTGGTGTGCCCACCCTTATGACACTCTCATGCAGAGTAGTGTAGCAGCACACTGCTGGTGTGCCCACCCTATGACTCTCTCCGTGAGAGTGTAGCAGCACGCAAGGTGTTCCCACTATGTCATCTCATAGAGTGGTGTGGCACCCACCGCTGGTGTTCCCACCTGTGTCACTCCCCCGGGTGGGTGGTGTGGCACCCTGGGCTGGTGTTCCCACTATGTAACTCTATGTAGAGTAGTGTAGCCAGCACCTGCTGGTGTTCCCCACTGTGTCACCTCAGGTAGAGTGGTGTGGCAGCACTGCTGGTGTTCCCACATGCCTCCTCATGAGAGTAGTGTAGCAGCACCTGGTGTTTCCACTATGTAACCTCATGTAGAGTGGTGTGGCACCACACTGCTGGTGTTCCCACCTATGTCACTCCCCCATGTAGGAAGAGTGTGGCAGCACACTGCACTGGGTGTTCCCACCGTGTCACCTCAGGTAGAAGGTTTAGCAGCACACCGCTGGTGTTCCCCACTATTTAACCCCTCATGTAAGAGTAGTTTAACAACACACCGCTGGTGTTCCCACCAATTCACTCTCATGTAGAGTGCAGCAGCACACTGCTGGTGTTCCCCTAAGTTGCACTCCTCATGTAGCAAGTAGTGTGGCAGCACACTGCTGGTGTTCCCACTATGTCACCTCATGGGGAGTAGTGTTAGCTAGCACACTGCTGTGTTCCCTGTGTCACTCTCATGAGTAGTGTAGCACACTGCTGTGTACCCTCGTCACCTCATGGAGGAGAGTGCAGCACACCTGGTGTTCCCCACCTGTCCACCTCATGTAGAGGAGTGGCAGCACACGCTGGTGTTCCCACTATGTCACCTCTGTAGGATGTGCTAGCACCACTGCAGGTGTACTATGTCACCTCATGTAGAGTAGTGTCCAGCACACCGCTGGTGTTCCCACTAGTCACCTCATGTAGAGTAGTGTGCAACACACCGCTTGTGTTCGCTCTGTCACTCTCATGTAGAGTAGTGTAGCAGCCCCTTGGTGTTCCCACTATGTCACTCCCTCAGTAGTGGTGTTGGCACTGCTGGTGTTCCCACCCATGTCCCTCAGGTAGAGTGGTGTAGCAGCACTGCTGGTGTCCACTACGTCACTCTCATGTAGGTATTCTTTAAGCGCCACGCTGGTGTTCCCACCATGTCACCTCATGTGAGTAGGAGCAGCACACTGCTTGTGTTCACCTATGTCACTCATGTAGGGTAGTGTCAGGACACCGCTGGTGTCTTGTCACTCCTCATGTGAGTGTGTAACTTACACTGCTGGTAGTCCCCACTGTGTCTCATGTAGAGTAGTGTAGCAGCACACTGCTGGTGTTCCCACTATGTAACTCTCATGTAGAGTAGTGTAGCAGCATACTGCTGGTGTACCCACTATGTAACTCTCATGTAGAGTAGTGCAGCAGCACATTGCTGGTGTTCCCACTATGTCACTCTCATGTAGAGTAGTGTAGCAGCACACTGCTGGTGTACCCACTATGACACTCTCATGTAGAGTAGTGTAGCAGCACACTGCTGGTGTTCCCACTATGTCACTCTCATGTAGAGTAGTGTAGCAGCACACTGCTGGTGTACCCACTATGACACTCTCATTTAGAGTAGTGTAGCAGCACACTGCTGGTGTACCCACTATGACACTCTCATTTAGAGTAGTGTAGCAGCACACTGCTGGTTTTCCCACTATGTCACTCTCATGTAGAGTAGTGTAGCAGCACACTGCTGGTGTTCGCACTATGTCACTCTCATGTAGAGTAGTGTAGCAGCACACTGCTGGTGTTCCTACTATGTCACTCTCATGTACAGTAGTGTAGCAGCACACTGCTGGTGTACCCACTATGACACTCTCATGTAGAGTAGTGTAGCAGCACATTGCTGGTGTTCCCACTATGTCACTCTCATGTAGAGTAGTGTAGCAGCACACTGCTGGTGTTCCCACTATGTCACTCTCATGTAGAGTAGTGTAGCAGCACACTGCTGGTGTTCCCACTATGTCACTCTCATGTACAGTAGTGTAGCAGCACACTGCTGGTGTACCCACTATGTCACTCTCATGTAGAGTAGTGTAGCAGCATACTGCTGGTGTTCCCACTATGTCACTCTCATGTAGAGTAGAGTAGCAGCACACTGCTGGTGTTCCCACTATGTCACTCTCATGTAGAGTAGTGTAGCAGCATACTGCTGGTGTTCCCACTATGTCACTCTCATGTAGAGTAGTGTAGCAGCACACTGCTGGTGTTCCCACTATGTCACTCTCATGTACAGTAGTGTACCAGCACACTGCTGGTGTACCCACTATGACACTCTCATGTAGAGTAGTGTAGCAGCACACTGCTGGTGTACCCACTGTGTCACTCTCATGTAGAGTAGTGTAGCAGCACACTGCTGGTGTACCCACTATGTCACTCTCATGTAGAGTAGTGTAGCAGCACACTGCTGGTGTACCCACTATGTCACTCTCATGTACAGTAGTGTAGCAGCACACTGCTGGTGTACCCACTATGTCACTCTCATTTAGAGTAGTGTAGACGCATACTGCTGGTGTTCCCACTATGTCACTCTCATGTAGAGTAGTGTAGCAGCACACTGCTGGTGTTCCTACTATGTCACTCTCATGTAGAGTAGTGTAGCAGCACACTGCTGGTGTTCCCACTATGTCACTCTCATGTAGAGTAGTGTAGCAGCACACTGCTGGTGTTCCCACTATGTCACTCTCATGTACAGTAGTGTAGCAGCACACTGCTGGTGTTCCCACTATGTCACTCTCATGTAGAGTAGTGTAGCAGCACACTGCTGGTGTTCCCACTATGTCACTCTCATGTAGAGTAGTGTAGCAGCACACTGCTGGTGTTCCCACTATGTCACTCTCATGTAGAGTAGTGTAGCAGCACACTGCTGGTGTTCCCACTATGTCACTCTCATGTAGAGTAGTGCAGCAGCACACTGCTTGTGTTCCCACTATGTCACTCTCATGTAGAGTAGTGTAGCAGCACACTGCTGGTGTTCCCACTATGTCACTCTCATGTAGAGTAGTGTAGCAGCACACTGCTGGTGTTCCCACTATGTCACTCTCATGTACAGTAGTGTAGCAGCACACTGCTGGTGTTCCCACTATGTCACTCTCATGTAGAGTAGTGTAGCAGCACACTGCTGGTGTTCCCACTATGTCACTCTCATGTATAGTAGTGTAGCAGCACACTGCTGGTGTTCCCACTATGTCACTCTCATGTAGAGTAGTGTAGCAGCACACTGCTGGTGTACCCACTATGACACTCTCATGTAGAGTAGTGTAGCAGCACACTGCTGGTCTCCCCACTATGACACTCTCATGTAGAGTAGTGTAGCAGCACACTGCTGGTGTACCCACTATGACACTCTCATGTAGAGTAGTGTAGCAGCACACTGCTGGTGTACCCACTATGACTCTCTCATGTAGAGAAGTGTAGCAGCACACTGCTGGTTTTCCCACTATGTCACTCTCATGTAGAGTAGTGTAGCAGCACACTGCTGGTGTTCCCACTGTGTCACTCTCAGGTAGAGTAGTGTAGCAGCACACTGCTGGTGTTCCCACTATGTAACTCTCATGTAGAGTAGTGTAGCAGCACACTGCTGGTGTTCCCACTGTGTCACTCTCAGGTAGAGTAGTGTAGCAGCACACTGCTGGTGTTCCCACTATGTAACTCTCATGTAGAGTAGTGTAGCAGCACACTGCTGGTGTTCCCACTATGTAACTCTCATGTAGAGTAGTGTAGCACCACACTGCTGGTGTTCCCACTATGTCACTCTCATGTAGAGTAGTGTAGCAGCACACTGCTGGTGTTCCCACTGTGTCACTCTCAGGTAGAGTAGTGTAGCAGCACACTGCTGGTGTTCCCACTATGTAACTCTCATGTAGAGTAGTGTAGCAGCACACTGCTGGTGTTCCCACTATGTCACTCTCATGTACAGTAGTTTAGCAGCACACTGCTGGTGTTGCCACTATGACACTCTCATGTAGAGTAGTGTAGCAGCACACTGCTGGTGTTCCCACTATGTAACTCTCATGTAGAGTAGTGTAGCAGCACACTGCTGGTGTTCCCACTATGTCACTCTCATGTAGAGTAGTGTAGCAGCACACTGCTGGTGTTCCCACTATGTCACTCTCATGTAGAGTAGTGTAGCAGCACACTGCTGGTGTACCCACTACGTCACTCTCATGTAGAGTAGTGTAGCAGCACACTGCTGGTGTTCCCACTATGTCACTCTCATGTAGAGTAGTGTAGCAGCACACTGCTGGTGTACCCACTGTGTCACTCTCATGTAGAGTAGTGTAGCAGCACACTGCTGGTGTTCCCACTATGACATTGATGTAGAGTAGTGTAGCAGCACACTGCTGGTGTTCCCACTATGTCACTCTCATGTAGAGTAGTGTAGCAGCACACTGCTGGTGTACCCACTATGTCACTCTCATGTAGAGTAGTGTAGCAGCACACTGCTGGCGTTCCCACTACGTCACTCTCATGTAGAGTAGTGTAGCAGCACACTGCTGGTGTTCTCACTACGTCACTCTCATGTAGGGTAGTGTATCAGCACACTGCTGGTGTTCCCACTATGTCACTCTCATGTAGAGTAGTGTAGCAGCTCACTGCTGGTGTTCCCACTATGTCACTCTCATGTAGAGTAGTGTAGCAGCACACTGCTGGTGTACCCACTACGTCACTCTCATGTAGAGTAGTGTAGCAGCACACTGATGGTGTTCCCACTATGTCACTCTCATGTAGAGTAGTGTAGCAGCACACTGCTGGTGTACCCACTGTGTCACTCTCATGTAGAGTAGTGTAGCAGCACACTGCTGGTGTACCCACTATGTCACTCTCATGTAGAGTAGTGTAGCAGCACACTGCTTGTGTTCCCACTATGTCACTCTCATGTAGAGTAGTGTAGCAGCACACTGCTGGTGTACCCACTATGTCACTCTCATGTAGAGTAGTGTAGCAGCACACTGCTGGTGTTCCCACTACGTCACTCTCATGTAGAGTAGTGTAGCAGCACACTGCTTGTGTTCCCACTATGTCACTCTCAGGTAGAGTAGTGTAGCAGCACACTGCTGGTGTTCCCACTATGTCACTCTCATGTAGAGTAGTGTAGCAGCACACTGCTGGTGTTCCCACTATGTCACTCTCAGGTAGAGTAGTGTAGCAGCACACTGCTGGTGTTCCCACTACGTCACTCTCATGTAGAGTAGTGTAGCAGCACACTGCTGGTGTTCCCACTATGTCACTCTCATGTAGAGTAGTGTAGCAGCACACTGCTGGTGTACCCACTATGTCACTCTCATGTAGAGTAGTGTAGCAGCACACTGCTGGTGTACCCACTATGTCACTCTCATGTAGAGTAGTGTAGCAGCATACTGCTGGTGTTCCCACTATGTCACTCTCATGTAGAGTAGTGTAGCAGCACACTGCTGGTGTTCCTACTATGTCACTCTCATGTAGAGTAGTGTAGCAGCACACTGCTGGTGTTCCCACTATGTAACTCTCATGTAGAGTAGTGTAGCAGCACACTGCTGGTGTTCCCACTATGTAACTCTCATGTAGAGTAGTGTAGCAGCACACTGCTGGTGTTCCCACTATGTCACTCTCATGTAGAGTAGTGTAGCAGCACACTGCTGGTGTTCCCACTATGTAACTCTCATGTAGAGTAGGGCAGCAGCGCACTGCTGGTGTTCCCACTATGTCACTCTCATGTAGAGTAGTGTAGCAGCACACTGCTGGTGTTCCCACTATGTAACTCTCATGTAGAGTAGTGTAGCAGCACACTGCTGGTGTTCCCACTATGTCACTCTCATGTAGAGTAGGGCAGCAGCGCACTGCTGGTGTTCCCACTATGTCACTCTCATATAGAGTAGTGTAGCAGCACACTGCTGGTGTTCCCACTATGTAACTCTCATGTAGAGTAGTGTTGCAGCATACTGCTGGTGTTCCCACTATGTAACTCTCATGTAGAGTAGTGCAGCAGCACACTGCTGGTGTACCCACTATGTAACTCTCATGTAGAGTAGTGTTGCAGCACACTGCTGGTGTTCCCACTATGTAACTCTCATGTAGAGTAGTGTTGCAGTTCCCACTATGTAACTCTCATGTAGAGTAGTGTTGCAGCACACTGCTGGTGTTCTCACTATGTAACTCTCATGTAGAGTAGTGTAGCAGCACACTGCTGGTGTTCCCACTATGTAACTCTCATGTAGAGTAGTGTAGCAGCACACTGCTGGTGCTCCCACTATGTCACTCTCATGTAGAGTGGTGTAGCAGCATACTTCTGGTGTTCCCACTATGTCACTCTCATGTAGAGTAGTGTAGCAGCACACTGCTGGTGTACCCACTATGTAACTCTCATGTAGAGTAGTGTAGCAGCACACTGCTGGTGTTCCCACTATGTAACTCTCATGTAGAGTAGTGTAGCAGCACACTGCTGGTGTTCCCACTATGTCACTCTCATGTAGAGTAGTGTAGCAGCACACTGCTGGTGTTCCCACTATGTAACTCTTATGTAGAGTAGTGTAGCAGCCCACTGCTGTTGTTCCCACTATGTAACTCTCATGTAGAGTAGTGTAGCAGCATACTGCTGGTGTTCCCACTATGTAACTCTCATGTAGAGTAGTGTTGCAGCACACTACTGGTGTTCCCACTATGTCACTCTCATGTAGAGTAGTGTAGCAGCACACTGCTGGTGTTCCCACTATGTCACTCTCGTGTAGAGTAGTGTTGCAGCACACTGCTGGTGTTCCCACTAAGTAACTCTCATGAAGAGTAGTGTAGCAGCACACTGCTTGTGTACCCACTATGTCACTCTCATGTAGAGTAGTGTAGCAGCACACTGCTGGTGTACCCACTATGTAACTCTCATGTAGAGTAGTGTAGCAGCATACTGCTGGTGTTCCCACTATGTCACTCTCATGTAGAGTAGTGTAGCAGCACACTGCTTGTGTACCCACTATGTCACTCTCATGTAGAGTAGTGTTGCAGCACACTGCTGGTGTTCCCACTATGTAACTCTCATGTAGAGTAGTGTAGCAGCATACTGCTGGTGTTCCCACTATGTCACTCTCATGTAGAGTAGTGTAGCAGCACACTGCTGGTGTTCCCACTATGTAACTCTCATGTAGAGTAGTGTAGCAGCACACTGCTGTTGTTCCCACTATGTCACTCTCATGTAGAGTAGTGTAGCAGCACACTGTTGGTGTTCCCACTATGTAACTCTCATGTAGAGTAGTGTAGCAGCACACTGCTGGTGTTCCCACTATGTAACTCTCATGTAGAGTAGTGTAGCAGCATACTGCTGGTGTTCCCACTATGTAACTCTCATGTAGAGTAGTGTAGCAGCACACTGCTGGTGTTCCCATTATGTAACTCTCATGTAGAGTAGTGTAGCAGCACACTGCTGGTGTTCCCACTATGTAACTCTCATGTAGAGTAGTGCAGCAGCACACTGCTGGTGTACCCACTATGTAACTCTCATGTAGAGTAGAGTAGTGTAGCAGCACACTGCTGTTGTACCCACTATGTAACTCTCATGTAGAGTAGTGTAGCAGCACACTGCTGGTGTTCCCACTATGTAACTCTCATGTAGAGTAGTGTAGCAGCACACTGCTGGTGTTCCCACTATGTAACTCTCATGTAGAGTAGTGTTGCAGCATACTGCTGGTGTACCCACTATGTAACTCTCATGTAGAGTAGTGTAGCAGCACACTGCTGGTGTACCCACTATGTAACTCTCATGTAGAGTAGTGTAGCAGCACACTGCTGGTGTTCCCACTATGTAACTCTCATGTAGAGTAG
>NC_091322.1:14399127-14411627 GCF_038502225.1 Cherax quadricarinatus
CTCAAGGTTTGAATATAGTTTTCTCCTACCACATCCTATATTCTTCTCAGAGCTACATCTCGAATACTTCGTCGAGCTCCCCGGCGGTGGGTCGCCTGCCCAGAATGCTGCAGGCATTTTCCCTCTGGATCACAATACTTAGTCTCTGAAAGAGGAAGCTGGCCGCCCTGTGATCCTTGATTTTCATGATGAGTTCTTCACCCAGCTCTTTGATCAACTTTAGAGCACACTTGCCCCATGCTTCAAGGGTCTCCGACTCTATTGGGATGAAGTTATAGCAAGGGGTAAGGCCTTCATATTTGCGGATCGTCTGGGTCTCACTGTGGCTGGTAGCTCCACCCCCTTCAGCTACAGAGTATGGGAAGTAGGTGTTTGCCAATGTGGCGGCGAAGGTGCAGTCCCAGGCAATCTGCTTACCATCCTTCCAGGGTAGCATAGTGGCTACATTAGGACGCGTTTAACTTCCGTCAGACCTCTGTAATTGAGGTTCCCGTTGAGCTGGGCAACGAGCTGTGGCGAGGCTTCTCTATGATATCATTGACCTCCTCATGTCTAGCATACTTCCCTTCTGATGTGTGACACAAGAGACCATGAAGCTCGAATTGATCAGCCGTCGCCCTGCAATAAAATACTCCTATGTTTGGTGAATATGGGGGCGGCTAGGCGAAGAGCAACACCAATCAGAATGACCTGTGGGTCGAGTCGTGTGCCCAGGGAGGAATTGGGAACAGCTAGAAGGAAATATATATATATATATAAATATATATATATATTATATATATATATATATATATATATATATATATATATATATATATATATATATATATATATATATATATATATATATATATATATATATATATATATATATATATATATATATATATTTATATATATATATATATATATATATATATATATATATATATATATATATATATATATATATATATATATATATATATATATATATAAATACATATACATGAAGCAGCTTAATTTGAAAAATAATTTCAGATGAAATTAAAGAATTTCATTAGAGGGGAAAAAAAGATTTCAGAATTACCTTATATTTTTAGAGTAAAGCCGATGAGTAAGATTAAAAGTCAAAATGAAACTATTTATATCTTTTAGAAAGAAAGGAAAAATGGTGACCATTCGTAAATAAAATACAAATTGGAATGTAAATGGAAGATAAGATAAATTCTACATAGCATGGTGGGCCAAATTTTTGACGACCTAATTTGTACAAATGAGAAAAACGGAAATATCATTAGTGAAAACAATTTGTGTCGACGATATATTATTTTTTTTATTATCACACTGGCCGATTCCCACCAAGGCAGGGTTGCCCGACAAAGAAAAACTTTCACCATCATTCACTCCATCACTGTCTTGCCAGAAGGGTGCTTTACACTACAGTTTTTAAACTGCAACATTAACACCCCTCCTTCAGAGTGCAGGCACTGTACTTCCCATCTCCAGGACTCAAGTCCGGCCTGCCGGTTTCCCTGAACTCCTTCATAAATGTTACTTTGCTCACACTCCAACAGCACGTCAAGTATTAAAAACCATTCGTCTCCATTCACTCCTATCAAACACGCTCAAGCATGCCTGCTGGAAGTCCAAGCTCCTCGCACACAAAACCTCCTTTACCCCCTCCCTCCAACCTTTCCTAGGCCGACCCCTACCCCGCCTTCCTTCCACTACAGACTGATACACTCTTGAAGTCATTCTGTTTCGCTCCATTCTCTCTACATGTCCGAACCACCTCAACAACCCTTCCTCAGCTCTCTGGACAACAGTTTTGGTAATCCCGCACCTCCTCCTAACTTCCAAACTACGAATTCTCTGCATTATATTCACACCACACATTGCCCTCAGACATGACATCTCCACTGCCTCCAGCCTTCTCCTCGCTGCAACATTCATCATCCATGCTTCACACCCATATAAGAGCGTTGGTAAAACTATACTCTCATACATTCCCCTCTTTGCCTCCAAGGACAAAGTTCTTTGTCTCCACAGACTCCTAAGTGCACCACTCACCCTTTTCCCCTCATCAATTCTATGATTCACCTCATCCTTCATAGACCCATCCGCTGACACGTCCACTCCCAAATATCTGAATACATTCACCTCCTCCATACTCTCTCCCTCCAATCTGATATCCAATCTTTCATCACCTAATATTTTTGTTATCCTCATAACCTTACTCTTTCCTGTATTCACTTTTAATTTTCTTCTTTTGCACACCTTACCAAATTCATCCACCAATCTCTGCAACTTCTCTTCAGAATCTCCCAAGAGCACAGTGTCATCAGCAAAGAGCAACTCTGACAACTCCCACTTTATGTGTGATTCTTTATCTTTTAACTCCACGCCTCTTGTCAAGACCCTCGCATTTACTTCTCTTACAACCCCATCTATAAATATATTAAACAACCACAGTGACATCACACATCCCTGTCTAAGGCCTAGTTTTACTGGGAAATAATTTCCCTCTTTCCTATGTACTCTAACTTGAGCCTCACTATCCTCGTAAAAACTCTTCACTGCTTTCAGTAACCTACCTCCTACACCATACACCTGCAACATCTGCCACATTGCCCCCCTATCCACCCTGTCATTCGCCTTTTCCAAATCCATAAATGCCACAAAGACCTCTTTAGCCTTATCTAAATACTGTTCACTTATATGTTTCACTGTAAACACCTGGTCCACACACCCTCTGCCTTTCCTAAAGCCTCCTTGTTCATCTTCTATCCTATTCTCAGTCTTACTTTTAATTCTTTCAATAATAACTCTACCATACACTTTACCAGGTATACTCAACAGACTTATCCCCCTATAATTTTTGCACTCTCTTTTATCCCCTTTGCCTTTATACAAAGGAACTATGCATGCTCTCTGCCAATCCCTAGGTACCTTACCCTCTTCCATACATTTATGAAATAATTGCACCAACCACTCCAAAACTATATCCCCACCTGCTTTTAACATTTCTATCTTTATCCCATCAATCCCGGCTGCCTTACCCCCTTTCATTTTACCTACTGCCTCACGAACTTCCCCCTCACTCACAACTGGCTCTTCCTCACTCCTACAAGATGTTATTCCTCCTTGCCCTATACACGAAATCACAGCTTCCCTATCTTCATCAACATCTAACAATTCCTCAAAATATTCCCTCCATCTTCCCAATACCTCTAACTCTCCATTTAATAACTCTCCTCTCCTATTTTTAACTGACAAATCCATTTGTTCTCCAGGCTTCCTTAACTTGTTAATCTCACTCCAAAACTTTTTCTTATTTTCAACAAAATTTGTTGATAACATCTCACCCACTCTCTCATTTGCTCTCTTTTTACATTGCTTCACCACTCTCTTAACCTCTCTCTTTTTCTCCATATACTCTTCCCTCCTTGCATCACTTCTACTTTGTAAAAACTTCTCATATGCTAACTTTTTCTCCCTTACTACTCTCTTTACATCATCATTCCACCAATCGCTCCTCTTCCCTCCCGCACCCACTTTCCTGTAACCACAAACTTCTGCTGAACACTCTATCACTACATTTTTAAACCTACCCCATACCTCTTCGACCCCATTGCCTGGTGACATTACAAATCCCTGTCTAAGACCTACTTTTACCAGGAAGTAGTCTCCCTCACTTCTACACACCCTAACCTGAGCCTCACTATCCTCATAAAAACTCTTTACAGCATTTAATAACTTACCACCTATTCCATATACTTGCAACATCTGCCACATTGCTCCCCTATCCTCTCTATCATATGCCTTTTCTAAATCCATAAATGCAATAAAAACTTCCCTACCTTTATCTAGATACTGTTCACATATATGCTTCAATGTAAAAACTTGATCTACACATCCCCTACCCACTCTGAAACCTCCTTGCTCATCCGCAATCGTACATTCTGTCTTACTTCTAATTCCTTCAATAATAACCCTACCATATACTTTTCCTGGTTTACTCAGTAAACTTATTCCTCTCTAATTTTTACAATCTCTTTTGTCCCCCTTCCTTTTATGTAAAGGGACTATACATGCTCTCCGCCAATCCCTAGATACCTTCCCCTCTTTCATACATTTATTAAACAAAAGTACCAACCACTCCAACACTACATCCCCCCCTGCTTTTAACATTTCTGTCATGACCCCATCAGTTCCAGCTGCTCTACCCCCTTTCATTCTACGTAATGCCTCACGTACCTCCCCCACACTTACATTCTGCTCTTCTTCACTCCTAAAAGATGGTATACCTCCCTGGAATACCATCTCGCCATCTACCTAATACCTCTCTCTCCCCATCTACTAACTCCCCTACTCTGTTTTTAACTGACAAATCCATACGTTCCCTAGGCTTTCTAAACTTGTTTAACTCACTCCAAATGTTTTTCTTATTTTCATTAAAATTTCGTGACAGTGCCTCTCCCACTCTATCATCTGCTTTCCTTTTGCACTCTCTCACCACTCTCTTCACCTTTCTTTTACTCTCCATATACTCTGCTCTTCTTATAACACTTCTGCTTTGTAAAAACCTCTCATAAACTAACTTTTTCTCTTTTATCACACCCTTTGCTTCATCATTCCACCAATCACTCCTCTTTCCTCCTGCCCCCACCCTCCTATAACCACAAACTTCTGCCCCACATTCTAATACTGCATTTTTAAAACTCATCCAACCCTCTTCAACCCCCCCCCCCACTACTTATCTTTGCACTAGCCCACCTTTCTGCCAATAGTCGCTTATATCTCAACCGAACTTCCTCCTCCCTTAGTTTATGCACTTTCACTTCCCTCCTACTTGTTGTTGCCACATTCCTCTTGTCCCATCTACCTCTTACTCTAACTGTAGCTACAACTAAATAATGATCCGATATATCAGTTGCCCCTCTATAAACATGTACATCCTGGAGCCTACCCATTAACCTTTTATCCACCAATACATAATCTAACAAACTACTTTCATTACGTGCTACATCATACCTTGTTTATTTATTTATCCTCTTTTTCATAAAATATGTATTACTTATTACCAAATCTCTTTCTACACATAGCTCAATTAAATGCTCCCCATTTATATTTACCCCTGGCACCCCAAATTTACCTACTGCTCCCTCCACAACATTTTTACCTACTTTAGCATTGAAATCCCCAACCACAAGTACTCTCACACTTGGTTCAAAACTCCCCACGCATTCACTCAACATTTCCCAAAATCTCTCTCTCTCCTCTACACTTCTTTCTTCTCCAGGTGCATATAAGCTTACTATAACCCACTTTTCACATCCAACCTTTATTTTACTCCACATAACCCTTGAATTAATACATTTATAGTCCCTCTTTTTCTGCCATATATTATCCTTCAACATTATTGCTACTCCTTCTTTAGCTTTAACTCTATTTGAAACCCCTGACCTAATCCCATTTATTCCTCTCCACTGTAACTCTCCCACCCCCTTCAGCTTTGTTTCACTTAAAGCCAGGACATCCAGCTTCTTCTCATTCATAACATCCACAATCGTCTCTTTCTTATCATTTGCACAACATCCACGCACATTCAGACTTCCCACTTTGACAATTTTCTTCTTATTCTATTTAGTAATTATTACAGGAAAAGGGGTTACTAGCCCATTGTTCCCGGCATTTTAGTTGACTTTTACAACACGCATGGCTTACGGAGGAAAGATTCTTATTCCACTTCCCCATGGATATAAAAGGAAAAGTAATAAGACCAAGAACTATTAAGATAAAATCAAAGAAAAACTCCGATGAGTATGTATAAATAAACGTGTACATGTATGTGTAGCGTGACCTAAGTGTAAGTAGAAGTAGCAAGACATACCTGTAATCTTGCATATTTATGAGACAGACAAAAGACACCAGCAACCCTACCATCATGTAAAACAATTACAGGCTTTCGTTTTACACTCACTTGGCAGGACGGTAGTACCTCCCTGGGTGGTTGCTGTCTACCAACCTACTACAAAGAAATTTTTTTTTATATTAATGCCCAGGGTTTGTTACCTGGACCTCAGCAATGAGAGTCGCTGCTTTCACACCTGGGCAACGGCGACCAGTCATATATATATATATATATATATATATATATATATATATATATATATATATATATATATATATATATATATATATATATATATATATATATATATATATATATATATATATATATATATATATATATATCTACACTACTGTAACAAAAACAAGAGGTATTTAGTCATTAACAAACAGCAGCTAGCCGGGAGATTGAACTGATGTTGTTTTAGTCCGCCTCGTGGGAAGAGCGGAAATTCACGATCTTTAAACGTGTATATATATATTTATATATATGCAAAACAACCACTGTGAAAGAATAGTGAAATTCCAAGCGCTTTTTGAAACAAGACTGCTTAACATAATCCTACTTATTAGAGCTAAATGGTTCAGATATGTTGATGATATTTTGTGTCTTATGCCTAAGAATGTAGATATAAACTATTTCCTTGTGAAATTAAATAGCTTAGTCCATTCTAGATGTTTTCTAGATGTTTTAATTATTAAAAGTGATAATGACTTCAAATTTAAAATTTACAGAAAACCTACAAATAACTGTTCCTATGTCCACTATTATTCTTCCCATCAAGATAGAGTTAAACTCTCTGTTATCTCATCAATGTTTTTGAGAGCTTTACGTATTTGTAGTCCAGAGTTCATAGATGGAGAAATATCCAAAATTTATGAAATAGCCAATGATCTGAAATACCCAAGAAATGTAATTGATAAATCTTTTAAAATTGCTAGAAATGCTTTTTACAACCCAAAAAGGGACAACCAGCCTTATTCAACTAAAAATATGTTGGTTCTCCCTTACCATGAAAACTTGGTTGATATGCCTTCTCTTCTTAAGACTTTTAATATCAAAGTTGTATTTAAAAATCTTGATACAGTAAAAAAAACTTGTGATAAAGAATTCCCCCCAAAATGCTGATGGATGTGTCTATAAGATTCCTTGTAAAATTTGCGATGAAGTTTATTACGGTCAAACTGGTAAAAATCTCGAACTAAGATTAAAACAACATAAATATAGCATTAGAACTGGACAAGATTCCAATGCTCTATTTATTCATGTAAGAGATTTTAACCATCCAATTGATTTTCAAAAAGTTGAGAAAGTAGTATAAAGCAAGTCCATGGTCGACAGGAATAAAATTGAATCTTGTTTCATGAAAAGCAGTTTTGAAAATAATATGAATATTTTCTTTGGTTTATATAAATTAGATTCATTTATAATTAATAAAATTTAGGGAGAATTTAATAATACATTAAACAAAAAAAGGCACAATACCGTGAGTGGAACAATACATAAATAACCCGCACGTAGAAGAGAGGAGCTTACGACGACGTTCATCTCCCTATACCTACTGATGTTTTTCTTGATCTTATCCGCCTCTGTGTGGACTCTAATTCCTTTTCCTTCCAAGGTAAATATTATTCCCAAACCTTCGGTGTGGCTATGGGCTCTCCTCTCTCTCTTGTCCTTGCTAATCTTTACATGGAATACTTCGAGTCTGTTCTTCCTACCATCGATGTGCGACCTTCACTCTGGCTTCCCTATGTTGATGACATCTTTGCTGTGGCCTCATGACTCTAGTCATGAGGCTACAGAGCTCTTAATAATCTTGTCCCTTCCATTAAGTTTAAAGCTGAATGGGAATCTAATTCCTTGCTTCCTGTCCCTGATGGTCATGTCCACCGCTCAGATACAGATTTTGCCTTTTCTTATGCACAGTGGCATGTACATTCACTAATTTTCTTATCATGCTTCCTCTGTAAAGAAAAGTGTTCTTATCTCCCTCTTTCTCCGTGCTCTCCGCATATGTGATCCTCAGTTCCTTCCAGCAGAAATTTCCACTCTTCATATTTCATTTTCCCGTCTTGGCTGCCCCTTTCATTTCATAGATTCTGCCCTCTCACGTGCTAAACGTAATTTCTTCTCTCCCAAACTCTGTACTCCTGGGAACTCCTCTGTCCTCTGTCTTCCCTACATTTGCGATCTTCCTAATCTCAACAACTCTCTCCGTTCCTTAGACATCAAACTTACTTTCCGCCAGACTAACACTCTTCGCACTAATCTCGTTCATACCTCTCCTCCCTGTACAGATGCTCCTGGTGTCTACTCTATTTCTTGTTCCTCCTGTTATCTTCAATACTTTGGAGAAACTGGTCGATCTCTTTCTGACAGACTTAGGGAGCACAAAAACAGTGTTAGGCTTACCGACACTAACAATGCTCTTTTCTGTCACGTCAGAGATCACAGTCATCCTATTGACTGGTCTTCTTCTAAAACTGTCTTCCCTACTTCCAACTTTAACAGTCGCCATCTGGTTGAATCCTCCCTAATACACAACTTTCCTTGTATGAATCTTAGCCCTGGCTTCGTCTCTGTAGATGCCTTCCTCTCCCACTACATTATAAAATGCTCCAAACTTCAGAACACTCGTCACCTAACATGATTCCTCCTTTTTTCTTCTTCCCCCGCTACCCCTTTCCTGTTTCCTTTTTCTACTTTGGGTTGTCTTTCTTCTGCCCTGTGTATTTGTTCCTTCTTTATTTATTTATTTATTTGTTTTCACCCCTTCGGTGTTCTTGCTCTTACCCTCTATGGGCACCAGCTCCCTTGCAGTGCTCCTCTTTCTTAGTATGTGACTGGCTCCTCCTACTCTTCCTACCTCCCCACTACTACTTCCTTCCCTCCACTACTACCAGTACTACTACTACTACCACCTCCTGCCTAAATATACCCATCCTGCTCTCCTTTTTGTTAGTGTGACTCTGTAAATGGTCCAAGTCGGACCGAAACATCGTCGTAAGCTCCTCTCTTCTATGTACGCGTTATTTGTGTACATTAAACAAATAATAAATCTAAATTCTTGGGTAGAGTACTGAGGTTGGGCAAATATTTTGTTAGTGGGATGGATTGCGAAGGACCTGCCTAATATGGGCCAACAGGCCTGCTGTAGCGTTCCTCCTTTCTTATGAGTCGGGTGTCGCCACGCGTCAGGTGTTTCTTTGTTGTGGGATGTGATGGTGAGGTGTAGTCTTGACCCTTTATATGCCTTCCTTTGATGTATTGTTTTTATAGTTCCGTGATAATGTGAGAAGTCACGAAAGCGCTTGTGTATATATATATATATATATATATATATATATATATATATATATATATATATATATATATATATATATATATATATATATATACATATATATATATATATATATATATATATATATATATATATATATATATATATATATATATATATATACATTATATATATATATATATATATATATATATATATATATATATATATATATATATATATATATACATTTATATATATATATACATTTATATATATATATATATGTGTATATAAATTTATATATATATATATATATATATATATATATATATATATATATTGACAGAGATAAAAATGTATATTGATAACTAAATCTAGTTACTGCTGACAGCAATTCAGCTGACATTTGTCAGGCGTAACATACACAAAAAGTGACAACAGTTTCCTACGGGATGTATACACAGAGATGTACCTCTCTCAGCGTATATGTGCTGACAGGTGACTTTAATCATCATTTTAGGGATGGAAGTAGTGTTGTCTGGTTGTCACAAGAATACATTAAAACCCCATTAACCTGCCAGCTTTTTTATAATTTTGAGAAAAAATGCTTTTTCAATAAAGTTATATTACACTGTAATATACGAAGTTTGATATACATTCATATCGCTTCTCGCCTTTTCTGTCCAATAGTTCACACTATCCACTAACTAACGGAGCTCCACATGCATCAGTTCTGGGTACCATCACAGAATTGGAGATTATTATTATTATTATTATTATTATTATTATTATTATTATTATTATTATTATTATTATTATTATTATTGTTATTATTATTACTATTATTACTATTATTACGATTATTATTATTACTATTATTATTATTATTATTATTATTATTATTATTATTATTATTATTATTATTATTGTTATTATTACTATTATTACTATTATTATTATTATTATTATTATTATTATTATTATTATTATTATTATTATTATTATTATTATTATTATTATTATTATTATTATTATTATTATTATTATTATTATTATTATTATTATTATTATTATTATTATTATTATTATTATTATTTTTATTATTTTTATTATTATTATTATTATTATTATTATTATTATTATTATTATTATTATTGTGATGATGATGATGATCATCATCATCATCATTTTTATAAATTTTCATGGGTAATAGCTAAGTTAGATTCAAAATGTCCCCTACAGTGAAGAAACAACAATTACGAAAGAAAGTGCGGAAAGGATATTGGAAGCCTGTCTGTTTACTAATAGACTGTTTGGTTGATTCTTGGCTGTCATATGATCAGGGACCGCGTAGTGTGCGTCGCAGCATTAGGAAGCTTCAGGTCCAGTAATTAGAGATGGGTAATTAAACACAGTGCCGTGATGGGGAGAGGAAGGGAAAAAAAGAATAAAGAGGGGTAAGGAGAAGAAAGAAAGAGAAAGGAGGATCTAAAAAAGAGGAAGGAACCATTTACTCTCTGGTCCTTATCAACGACAGGGAACCCGTGTGTACGTGTGTACATCTCCCACAGAATGACTTATCGCGCATCTTTATCCCCGTGTAATGCTGCCAGTATCCGAGTTAAATAAAGACTGACACGGACAAATCACCTTCCGTGTGTTCATGGCAATCTTCCTCCCGGGTGGTATTGTCCAGGAAGGCGGAACAATATACCTCCTGGAGTCAATATTTTCTTGTTTTGCTTCGATCTGTCTTGAGAGATGAGCTGGGTTGGAGATCTTCCGGGTGGGTTGTGATGGGGTAAGGGGGAACAGAGGGGAGAGGCTGA
Organism: Cherax quadricarinatus; assembly: GCF_038502225.1. Classification (NCBI taxonomy): domain Eukaryota; kingdom Metazoa; phylum Arthropoda; class Malacostraca; order Decapoda; family Parastacidae; genus Cherax; species Cherax quadricarinatus. The sequence goes on from NC_091322.1 coordinate 14,410,142, forward strand.
GATGGCGGGGGGGTGTGCTGTAACTGCGACGTATGTGCTGTCAAATCTTGCTGCTAGGCTGTGCTGGGTTATGGGAGGATGCTGGGTTCTGAGGGGATTATTTTCTATGTCGGATGGAATCATCCTGGTGATAGTACGAGATATGAGGCCTTGGGAAGCTACTGCATAGCGACGTTTGTGACTGTAGTATAGCAAGCGTCAGTGCTAGCAGCAGCAGGAAGCACAGCAGTAACAGCAGCAACAGGGCCACCAAGAGTAGAAGCAGAAACAGTAGCAACAGAAAAAAACTGCAGTAAGAATATCAAGAGCAGTAGAAACAGAAACAACAACAGTAGCAGGCGCAACAACACCTCCAGCAAGAACAGCTGGAGTAGAAACAGGACTAGTAAATACAGCAAAGAACAACAGCAACTCTATACTAAGAAACAGCAAGAAAACAAGGAAGGGGGGGGGGGAGTGAAACCAACCTGTAGCCTCCACTTAAAAAATATCATGTCTCAATCTGCAATCTTTCTCACTAATAAACAAAAATATTGCGAGAAAAACACTGTTGAAAAGGATCGTCTAGGCGTGAGGAACATGATCTTCTATTACCCCCACCCAAAAAAAAACAACAAAAAAAAAACTTTTCAACTCAAGGAGCCCAACGTGTTTAAAAGAGATTAATTTTAACACATGAAGACACACACTTCACCCATCTGAAAAAAATGTAAAAGCATAAGGAAGTAGGAGCACTGAATAAGGCCTACTGGTCCATGCTAGGCAAGTCCAGATCGCAATCGCTCAGGAAGGAAGGAGCACTGCAGCATGCTTACTGCATGCTGCAGTGCTCCCTCGTAACATACACAGTACCCGACACTATATATACAGCATCAACTACATAACCACACTGTCACCCAAAATGCGAAGGAAATGCGGCTAGAAAATTGTTGAGATAACGATCGGCAAGAAGAAATATGGTTTAATTCAGAGCTATTGTTGTAAATATCTGAGAGATAACAGCATTACTGTAGAATGATAAGAATGACGCAGCAACAGAATAATGTAACAAGAGAGCCATGCAAGACCAGAATGACGCAACAACAGACTTAGGGAAGACCAGAATGACTCAACAACAGACCTAGGGAAGACCAGAATGACTCAACAACAGACCTAGGGAAGACCAGAATGACTCAACAACAGACCTAGGGAAGACCAGAATGACGCAACAACAGACTTAGGGAAGACCAGAATGACTTAACAACAGACCCAGGGAAGACCAGAATGACTCAAAAACAGACCTAGGGAAGACCAGAATGACGCAACAACAGACCTAGGGAAGACCAGAATGACTCAACAACATACCTAGGGAAGACCAGAATGACTCAACAACAGACATATGCAAGATCACAACAGTGCAACACCAGAGCTATGCAACACAATGCAACACCATAGCTATGCAACGAAATGCAATGCTAGAGATATGCAACACAATGCAAGACCAGAA
>NC_091322.1:14414127-14426627 GCF_038502225.1 Cherax quadricarinatus
GCAGGAACCATACACAGTTTTAAGACGAGGTTTGATAAAGCTCATGGAGCGGGGAGAGAGAGGGCCTAGTAGCAACCGGTGAGGAGGCGGGGCCAGGAGCTAGGACTCGACCCCTGCAACCACAAATAGGTGAGTACAAATAGGTGAGTACACACACACACACACACACACACACACACACACACACACACACACTGCAAGAAGGTCTTCGACACAGTTCCTCACAAGAGTTTAGTACAGAAGCTAGAGGACCAGGCACGTATAACAAGAAGGGCACTGCAATGGATCAGAGAATACCTAACAGGGAGGCAACAACGAGTCATGGTCCGTGATGAGGTATCACAGTGGGCGCCTGTGACGAGCGGGGTCCCACAGAGGTCAGTCCTGGGATCAGTGCTATTCTTGGTATATGTGAACAACATGACGGAAGGGATAGACTCAGAAGTGTCCCTGTTTGCAGACGATGTGAAGTTAATGATGAGAATTAAATCAGATGCGGACCAGACAGGTCTACTTAGGGACCTGGACAGGCTGAATGCGTGGTCCAGCAACTGGCTCCTAGAATTTAACCCCGCCAAATGCAAAGTCATGAAGATCGGAGAAGGAGAAAGAAGACAACAGAGAGAGTATAGGCTAGGTGGCCAAAGGCTGCAAACTTCACTCAAGGAGAAAGACCTAGGAGTGAGTATAATACCGAGTACATCGCCAGAAGCACACATTACCCAGATAACTGCTGCAGCATATGCGCGCCTGGCAAACCTGAGAATAGCGTTCCGGTACCTCAGTAAGGAATCGTTCAAGACTTTATACACTGTGTACGCCATGCCCATACTGGAGTACGCAGCACCAGTTTGAAACCCACACCTGGTCAAACACGTCAAGAAATTAGAGAAAGTGCAAAGAAATGCCAGCTGCTCTAAGCTACATTAATCACCAGCTAAGAGCTATATCAGCTTGGGGAAATAGATGGCATGTAACATTTGCACCTGAGAAAACGCAAATGATGATGGTATCTAGGCACCATGATGGTAATGCTGGTGCAGTAGTAAGGATGAATGGGAGGGTGTTGGAACCTGCAGAAGTTGATGTCCTTGGGGTGATATTTGACTCCAAACTAACCATGAATAACCATGTTGTAAATCTTGCAAACAAGGCAGCCAGGAAGCTTACAGCACTTCGGCGTATCTCGCATCTGCTTGATAGTAGGGGTTGCAAGATTCTGTACGAGGCACAAGTACGCTCACACCTTGAGTATGCTCCACTTTCTTGGTTTGCCTGCCCCTCCTGTCATCTGTGACTGCTTGACAAAGTAGAGAACAGAGCAAGATGTCTCATCTCTCGCCCGGACCCATCCTGGATAGACCTGTCATTTTAGCAGAGCCTTCAACACAGGTTCGCAACAAGGCTGGTTCCAGAGCTCAGGGGAATCTCCTACGAAGAAGCGTTAAGGGAAATCGGTTTGACGACCCTGGAGGACAGGAGGGTCAGGGGAGACATGATGACGACATACAAAATACTGCGTGGAATAGATAAGGTGGACAGAGACAGGATGTTCCAGAGATGGGACACAGAAACAAGGAGTCACAATTGGAAGCTGAAGACTCAGATGAGTCAAAGGGATGTTAGGAAGTATTTCTTCAGCCACAGAGTTGTTAGGAAGTGGAAAAGTCTGGTAAGCGATGTAGTGGAGGCAGGAACCATACATAGGTTTATGATGAGGTATGATAAAGCTCATGGAGCAGGGAGAAGGAGGACCCAGTAGCGGTCAGTGAAGTGGCAGGGCCAGGAGCTGAGCCTCGACCCCTGCAACCACAATTAGGTGAGGTGAGATGAGTACACACACACACACACAAACACACACACACACACACACAAGCACGTAAAGAAACTAGAGAAAGTGCAAAGGTTTGCAACAAGACTAGTCCCAGAGCTAAGTGGTATGTCCTACGAGGAGAGGTTAAGGGAAATCAACCTGACGACACTGGAGGACAGGAGAGATAGGGGGGACATGATAACGACATACAAAATACTGAGAGAAATTGACAAGGTGGACAAAGACAGGATGTTCCAGAGATTGGACACAGTAACAAGGGGACACAGTTGGAAGTTGAAGACACAGATGAATCACAGGGATGTTAGGAAGTATTTCTTCAGCCACAGAGTAGTCAGTAAGTGGAATAGTTTGGGAAGCGATGTAGTGGAGGCAGGATCCATACATAGCTTTAAGCAGAGGTATGATAAAGCTCACGGCTCAGGGAGAGTAACCTAGTAGCGATCAGTGAAGAGGCGGGGCCAGGAGCTCGGACTCGACCCCTGCAACCTCAACTAGGTGAGTACAACTAGGTGAGTGCACACACACACACACACACACAAACACACACACACACACACACACACAAACACACACACACACACACACACACATTAACCACACGAAGATAATTAAACTAAAGTTATAACAAACTATCTCTACACTAGTTAACAAGAATAATAAGTAATTTTTAATCAGTAAATCCTCTTAACGTCCACCATAATTAACTTACTTGTAGTTACAGTACATTAATTTATCAAGTAAATGCTGGAAATTTATCAGTTTTAGCGAAATATTCGTATTTATTAAACAAATATTGAAAGTTTACTCGGATATGCTTTTTTCGGGGGAGGGGGGAGGGGAGGGGGGGAGGGGAGGGGGGGAGGGGAGGGGGGAGGGGAGGGGGAGGGGAGGGGGGAGGGGGAGGGGAGGGGAGGGGAAGGGGAGGGGAGGGGAGGGGAGGGGGAGGGGAGGGGGGGAGGGGAGGGGGAGGGGAGGGGAGGGGGAGAGGGGGGGAGGGGAGGGGAGGGGAGGGGGGAGGGGAGGGGGGAGGGGAGGGCGGAGGGGGAGGGGCGGTAATGTTGCCCTGATCAACCAGACTGTTGCAGATTCAACACATGTACTTGAATTTGTATTGATAAAGCCACTGGATGGCGAAACGTCTAAAATAAAGATTTCCATATGTTGCACATGTGTCTAATTTTCATCATCTTGTTGGTGTTGTATACCACACATGTACAACCAAACTGTTGATGCCAGCCACATGCAGTAGTGTTGGCCTCGTCCAGGGGATACATTTGGGTTTATCGCGCCTTGTTTATTAAAAAGGAGTGCGACTTTGACGACTTCCATTTCACTTATCCAGAGTCGGAAACTTTATTGCAGAACATTCCTTTATTTTTCACCAGTTTGCAGTCACTAACTTTATTCATTTATCTTTATTGTGTATTAAAATTGATATCAATATTATTTAGGCATTAAAACAAAATTTACAAGATAACCAGTATTGTTTACATGTATTTTTGATGCATTCAAATATACATTAAAAGTGTATATGAATTATTTATATATAAATCTATATATTACATATGTATCTACATCATACGGGACACATCCTAGAGATTTCTTTCACATTTACATAATTCAGAATTAAACTGGGTTAAACTCATCACAGAATTGACCTCCAGGTGATGGGGAGAGTTGAGCAACAAAGTTGATCACTCCTGCAACGCTTATCATTTTCGAGCTCTCAGAGTGATCACTCCCCATCTCAATCTTTACGCATTTCCGTGAGTGAAGGCCTGAGTAATGAGCTAATGCTTTCAACACGATGAGTGAGTCTCTGGTGACACAAGGAGTGGACATTGGTGAGTGTATGAAGCTCTACCCAGAGTGAAAGGTAGTCTGTGTTGAAGCTGTACTCAGAGTGAAAGGTAGTCTGTGTTGAAGCTGTACTCAGAGTGAAAGGTAGTCTGTGTTGAAGCTGTACTCAGAGTGAAAGGTAGTCTGTGATGAAGCTCTACCTAGAGTGAAAGGTAGTCTGTGATGAAGCTCTACCTAGAGTGAAAGGTAGTCTGTGATGAAGCTCTACCTAGAGTGAAAGGTAGTCTGTGTTGAAGCTGTACTCAGAGTGAAAGGTAGTCTGTGATGAAGCTCTACCTAGAGTGAAAGGTAGTCTGTGTTGAAGCTCTACTCAGAGTGAAAGGTAGTCTGTAATAAAGCTCTACTTAGAGTAAAAGGTAGCATATAATAAAGCTCTATTTATAGTGAATGATTGTTGGTGACAGACGGAGTGGTTTGAGTATATTAGTAACTACTGATCTGGAATTTTCAGGCACAGCAGACTCTAGAGACTGTTGTTGAAAACTCCATGTTGATAAGAGAAGTCAGAGAAGAATGGCTAGACTGGTTCAACGTGACATGAAGGCGACAGTAACTCAAATAACCACGCGTTTCAACACTTGTATTCGGAAAAGCATCTCTGAACGCACAACATGTCGAACCTTAAAGTGGATGAGATACAGCAGCAGAAGACTACATCGGGTTCCATTCTTGTCAGTCAAGAACAGGAAACTGAGGCTACAGTGGACACAAACTCCCCAAAGTTGGACAGTTGAAGACTGCAAAAAAATCGCCTGATTTGAGGAATTTTATTAGTTTTAGTACAACATGCTGATGGTACGGTCAGAATTTGGTGTAAACCTCTTTGATGTGGTGGAACGGAAGATTCATAGCATGAATGTCCAGCCGACAAATCTGTAGCAACTGCTTGATGCTCTCATGTCAACTTGAACCAGGATCTCTTAGGAATACTTTTGGCACCTTATTGAATTCCTGCCAGGAAGATTTCAGGATGTTCTGGGGGCAGAGGGGAGGCCTACCAAGTAATAGAACAGCGTACCTAATAAAGTGGCCATTGGGTGAATAAATTTATGAAATATACAAATAACTCTCACTTAGAAGAATAAAATTTATAGTGACGTTTGGGTCCGACTTGGACCATTAACAAGTCACACTGAAGCTAGAAGGGAAGAAGGCAAGAATTTATACGAGAGGGGCAGGTGGAAGGGAGTGGTAGAACTGGAGGGAGGAGTAGTAGTAGTGGTAGCAGCAGTAGTGGTATTTGTAATAATAGTGGTAGTTAAATAGTTGTATTACTAGTGGTATTGGTAGTGGTACTAGTACTAGCAGCGGTAGTATTTGAGGAAGTGATAGTAGTTAAGGAGTGTCAGTGGTATTAGTCATAATAGTAAATTTGTGTAAAAAAAACTGATTATAAAATAAGAAAAATTGAAGTACATTTACACAGAAAGGTGAGTATCTCTCAGTATATATACTCTGTACCTACACCGAATATATCCTGTATACACAGTATGTATACTGTATATATACTGTATATACAGTATATATACTATATACACTGTATATACAATGAGAGTTTGCGTTAATCCCTATTTAAAAGATTACAATCAATTGAAGTGTGGTTAATAGCTTACTGAGAGCATTAACTAGCATTGTGTAGTCGATAGTCATTAAACCCATCAACCGAATAATATATACACGTATAAATAAATGGAAATAGCATACTACTTGTAAAAAAAATGAAGTGCCAAACATATGCAAATGAACAAATACATAAAAATCTGTAAACATTTATGGAAAACATTTTGAATAATGCATTTATGTGAAGGATTAAATGAAATATTCATGTAAAGAAAATCTCTGGATAAAACGAAAGAGAACGTTTGACAGCGATAAATGAAATTAAGCGCAGTGAAACACCATAACGGTGGAAGAGGGAGAGAGAGAGATGTAACACTCATATATATATATATATATATATATATATATATATATATATATATATATATATATATATATATATATATATATATATATATATATATATATATATATATATTATATATATATATATATATTATATATATATATATATATATATTTATGTATATATATTATATATATATATATATATATATATATGATATATATATATATATCGGCGTAGGAAAGGTTGGAGAGAGGGGGTAAAGGAGGTTTTGTGTGCGAGGGGCTTGGACTTCCAGCAGGCATGCGTGAGCGTGTTTGATAGGAGTGAATGGAGACAAATGGTTTTTAATACTTGACGTGCTGTTGGAGTGTGAGCAAAGTAACATTTATGAAGGGGTTCAGGGAAACCGGCAGGCCGGACTTGAGTACTGGAGATGGGAAGTACAGTGCCTGCACTCTGAAGGAGGGGTGTTAATGTTGCAGTTTAAAAACTGTAGTGTAAAGCACCCTTCTGGCAAGACAGTGATGGAGTGAATGATGGTGAAAGTTTTTCTTTTTGCCATCCTTGGTCAAGGCCACCCTGCCCTTGGTGATAGATATAATGTATAATAAAAAAATAATATATATATATATATATATATATATATATATATATATATATATATATATATATATATATATATATATATATATATATATATATTACCAGTACATATCTTGATACATATACAAGCAGCGTGGTGAAGCTTCGCCTTCAAAGTTGATCGGGTAATATATGCAAGAGTAAACTTGACTCAACAATTGACGTACATTTGCATATGTGTGCGTGTTGAACAACTCTGGTACACACACACACACACACACACACACACACACACACACACACACACACACACACACACACACACACACACACACACACACACACACACACACACACACACACACACACACACACACACACACACTCACACAAGAGAAACAAACGTCTTGATGAAGAGAAAGCAACCATCTTTATCAAGAGAAAAGAACCATCTTAATCAAGAGAAAGCAACCATCTTTATCAAGAGAAAGCAACCATCTTAATCAAGAGAAAGCAACCATCTTTATCAAGAGAAAACAACCATCTTAATCAAGAGAAAGCAACCATCTTAATCAAGAGAAAACAACCATCTTTATCAAGAGAAAACAACCATCTTTACGAAGAGAAAGCAACCATCTTGGAACAATGTCTATATTAGAACATGCATATTGAATTATCAAGGCGGGACTAACTAAAACAAATACAAATTTCTTCGAATACTACACAAATAAACAAGTTAATGTACATCCACCAATCAAAACAGCAAGTCACTTCATGTTGGGATCGACGACGACGTGAGTTTACATCACTATTCTCACTTTCTTCCACCCAACAAAAGTGACACTTGTTTCCTCAGAAACTATTGGTGGGAAACACCAGGTGTTGACCGGATATCCTGGAACAACTGTGAGTCTGGTGCGGACTGGAACCTTAGCGCAGACAGGTTGTGAATCGTTCCAGCCGCGGTATTGTGGGTTAGTTGTGTATTGTTCCAGCGGCGGTATTATGGGTTAGTTATGTATTGTTCCAGCCGCGGTATTGTGGGTTGTGTATTGTTCCAGCCGCGGTATTGTGGGTTAGTTGTGTATTGTTCCAGCCGCGGTATTGTGGGTTAGTTGTGAATTATTCCAGCCACGGTATTGTGGGATTGTTGTAAAACGTTCCAACCACAGTAATTCGTTACTATAATTCAATGGCCAACACTCTTTTTCTGGTCAATGATATTACACCAAGTTTAGGGTAAGTTTGTGGTGCTGGTTCCGAATATGTCATCGGTTTTGCTTGATTGGCTCTAGTTTTTGATAAATTTGGTATCCCATTGAAAAATATTTAAGATGTGAATAACACACAGATCAGGCGGTGCTGACTTCCAGATCGCATTGAAATGATTTTTTTGATCATGCAAAAGTCAAATTATATAAAATATACTACCACTTCATTCTATATAACGGATTAATATAGTAAGATCGTTCAGTTACCACTATTTACTGCATATGTAAACGTTGCTTGAACGATTTTCTTCTGTGTTGGTCATCAGCACATTTTGTTGAGCGAATTACCAGAGATGCATATTGGTTACCATTGTGCAATATGACACATTTCAAGCTTCTAATAGATCTATCAATAAACAGCCGCCAATCTCCTGGTCGATATTCAGGTCCCATTCAAAGAGGAAGAGGTCCAGGGATGTTACTGCAGTATACAAGTTCTTCATCTTGGCTGAAGTAAGGAAGGAGTTCAACCTCTCTTGTTCGACAAGCTGCTAGTTTAACTTCTTGTTGTAGACAGTTTTTTTCTTTTAGTCTGGATGCTAAAAGTTCAGATGCTTTGACAGACTGAGGTCACGTATCAGATCACTGAATTCTTCTTGAAACAACTTCTGGGACGTTGAAATGCTTACTTCATATTCACTTCCACTGCTATCACTTGTGTTACCTCATAGACCCTGAGTTCCTTCAACATCTGACAACGGAAGGTCGGGCAGTGTTGTAAACACTGATATGGGAACATCTTCGCTGTGTGGCACACGTCTCCTCGCTGACTCCAGATCAGCTGGTTCCATATCAAATTGACTTTCTTATATCGATTGAAATCTTTCATACTCACCGAACAGAAATAACAATCGTCGTGGTGGTTCTTTGGTTCTCTCCCCATCACAAGCACACCCAACTTTTCCTTTGCCTATTTTCCCACTGTGGTAAGCATTCTACACAGGTGTTTGCAAACCATATAGGGAGCCCAAGACTTGTCTTGTTCTCCAAGCACCACTCCAAAGCAAGCAAGATAAGCTTCTTTTTCAAAATTTGTGATCTATTTTCATTGTTTTTGCAGAACGCATTCCCCACACAAATGTAGCAAAATGCAATGGATTGTTTAAGTAGACTCTTCGTGAAGAACTCATGTTTATCTGGAAAAATAAGGTAAAATAAAGGTAACAATATTGTCAGGTGGTCTTCACTGATACAGCTCCTTTACTTAGTTATTAAATAATTTAAAAATAAATTCTAATCTAAAAAATTTTTTTAAATAATTCTAATCTGAAAAAAAATAAATAATTTAATCTGAAAAACCTACTGTCCTTTTTGAATTCAGCAACCCCAAAATACCTTAAATACCTTCAGATATCTTTGGTAATAAGATACCGAGCTCCTTATAATAAAATGCAGATGCGGATAATCTAACAATAAAATCCTAGAGCCGCTACCAATAAAATGCTGAGATTATGACCAACTCAATATTATCTTTCTAGGAATAAAACCAGTAAAATAGGGAGGTTATAGCAATAAAGTACTTCGTAATAGTAACGTGGAAGCCAAGGTCAGGAGTGACCTAGTTACAGTCTCTCTCTCTCTCTCTCTCTCTCTCTCTCTCTCTCTCTCTCTCTCTCTCTCTCTATCTATCTATCTATCTATCTATCTATCTATCTATTTATCTATCTATCTATATATTTATCTGTCTGTCTATCTATGTATCTAGCTCTCTCTATCTATCTGCCTACCTATCTATCTCACTCTCTGTCTGTCTGTCTCTTTATCTGTCTCCTCTCTCTCTTTCTCTCTCTCTCTCTCTCTCTTTCTCTCTCTCTCTCTCTCTCTCTCTCTCTCTCTCTCTCTCTCTCTCTCCCTCTCTCTCTCTCTCTTTTCTCTCTCTCTCTCTCTCTCTCTCTCTCTCTCTCTCTCTCTCTCTCTCTCTCTCTCTCTCTCTCTCTCTCTCTCTCTCTCTCTCTCTTTCTCTCCCACAGCCACAACAATTACACAAATGAGAAAACTCTTTTCTCTCAGAAAGTGAAAATGTTGAAGCCTAATTAAACTGTTACAATGAACCTCGTTAGAGAAAGTACTCTGAGGGGGAAAAATGTTCTTGAGAATGTGGTTTAAAGACGATGAATGTCTCGTGGTGAGGTCTGGGAGAGTGTGTGTGTGAGAGAGACAAAGTGAGAGAGTACATGAGGAAAGACAGACAGCAGACGACTTGGGAGTACACACAGGTGGTAGCTGCGACAGACTATTTACTTCTTTCTAGATTAAAGACTTTCGTGAATCACTTAGGTATATGAGAGCAAGAGAGAGAGAGAGAGAAAGAAAGAGAGAGAGTGAGAGAGTCTGGCACATGTTCGTACTGCATAAGAATATCATCGAAATAAAGACTGTTGATCAAATAAAATTGCTGACCCACGGATGGCTCCAAAGTCATTCTGTTCTCTGTTTGTGTGTCTCCTAACAATAAAAAGGCTTTTAGCGTGTAAATAAAGGTGGGAATCCTTACCCAAACCCTTTTAAACCCCGTGTAAAGAGAGAGAGAGAGAGAGAGAGAGAGAGAGAGAGAGAGAGAGAGAGAGAGAGAGAGAGAGAGAGAGAGAACAAATACGTGCTAGCGTGTTAGCTCATGGGAAAGCCAGACATCTCCATTTCTAAGCTATTTCCTTCTAACAACCTCACGATAAAGCAGAAGGCTCTCCCTCCCCTCTACTCTATAGACAGCCACACAGACAGAACACAAAAAATCTAATATTATTTAATCCATTATTAAATTATATATAACATACCCTACTCTTTGAATTAAAAAAAAAAAGAGAAGTGAGAGAAAGCAGGATTTAGAGTAATGCATTTTAAGTGAGAGCTAGAGTGAGTGTCTCATATTTTTACCAGGCAAGCTGGGTTCACTTAAATCTCATTATTTTGCAGTTTACGAGGCACGGTTGGTACCTATAATTAATATCATCGTTTATCCCAGAGAATGAGTGTTGGTCGTAATTACACTAACATAAAAGGTAATTTACCTTACTTATTGATGCTTTGTGTTTATGTGTGTGTCTGTGAGCTGCATCAATGATGAACAACTCTCTCTCTCTCACACACATACATGTACGTGTGCTGATATTATGAACATGTACGTATGATACACGCACGCACGCACGCACACACACACACACACACACACACACACACACACACACACACACACACACACACACACACACACACACACACACATATATATGTACGTGTGCTGATATTATGAAGGCACATGTACGTGTACTGATACACGCACGCACGCGCACACACACACACACACACACACACACACACACACACACACACACACACATACACACACACACACACACATACACACACACACACACACAGACACACACACACACACACACACACACACACATACACACACATACACACACACACACACACACACACAGACACACACACAGACACACACACACACACACACACACACACACACACACACACACACACAGACACACACACACACACACACACACACACACACACACACACACATACACACACACACACACACACACACACACACACACACACACACACACACACACACACACACACACACACACACACACACACACACACACAGCAGCTGAGGGAGAGGACAAAAAGGAAAGGAGCTAGGAAAAGAGACAAGGAGGGAACCAACCAGGGGTCAGTCAGAGCAGGACAGAACAGCAAGGGCAAGCACACACAACTACTCTCAGAACCATACAACCTATCACACCATCCCAACCCAACACACTACAATCCATACCCACAGCCTCCACCCAACACCGAGCTATAGAATCCACAGTATGCCACCAGGTCTCCCACCCTCACAGGCCCCCCAAACCACAGTGTTGGAAAGGAAACTGAAGGTATGGTACACAAACGCTGATGGAATAACAAATAAGTGGGAGGAGTGGCACGAAAGAGTCAAAGAAGCATCACCGGACATCATAGCTCTCACAGAAACCAAGCTTACAGGTATGATAACAGATGCCATCTTTCCAACGGGATACCAAATCCTGAGGAAAGACAGAGGGAACAGGGGGGGTGGAGGAGTGGCGTTGCTGATCAAAAATCGCTGGAATTTTGATGAGCTGGAGAGAGGAGATAGCGGAGAAGAAAGTGATTACATAGTGGGAACACTTCACTCTGGAGGTCCCAAGGTGGTAATAGCAGTGATGGATAACCCACCACAGAACAGCAGGAGGCCAAGGCAAGAGTACGACGAGAGCAATAGAGCGATGGCTGACACACTGGCTAGAGTGGCCAGAAGAGCTCGTGCATGCAGGGCAAAGCTCTTGATCATGGGTGACTTTAACCACAAGGAGATCGATTGGGAGAACTTGGACCCACATGGGGGCCAAGATACATGGAGGGCTAAGATGATGGAGGTGGTACTGGAGAACTTCATGTGCCAACACGTAAGGGACACTACAAGAGAGAGAGGAGAGGATGAACCAGCAAGGCTGGACTTAGTATTCACCTTCAGTAGTGCAGATATCGAGGACATCACATATGAAAGACCCCTTGGGGCCAGTGACCATGTGGTTTTAAGCTTCGAATACACAGTAGAGCTACAAGTGGAGGGAGAAGCAGGAAGGCCAGGACGAATGAAGCCAAACTACAAGAAAGGGGACTACACAGGAATGAGGAACTACCTGAACGGGGTTCAGTGGGACAGAGAACTGGCAGGGAAGCCAGTTAATGAGATGATGGAATATGTAGCAACAAAATGCAAGGAGGCTGAGGAGAGGTTTGTACCCAAGGGTAACAGGAGTAATGAAAAAGCCAGGATGAGCCCATGGTTTACCCAAAGGTGCAGGGAGGCAAAAACCAAGTGTGCTAGGGAATGGAAGAAATATAGAAGGCAAAGGACCCAGGAGAATAAGGAGAACAGTCGTAGAGCCAGAAACGAATATGCACAGATAAGAAGGGAGGCCCAAAGACAATATGAAAATGACATAGCAGCGAAAGCCAAATCTGACCCGAAACTGTTGTACAG
>NC_091322.1:14431627-14436627 GCF_038502225.1 Cherax quadricarinatus
ACCCACCACAGAACTGCAGGAGGCCAAGAGAAGAATACAATGAGAGCAACAGAGTAATGGTCGACACACTAGCCGAGGTGGCCAGGAGAGCACACATGGGGGGGAGCAAAGTTACTAGTTATGGGTGATTTCAATCACAAGGAGATTGACTGGGAAAACCTGTAATCCCATGGGGATCCCGAAACATGGAGAGCCAAGATGATGGATGTGGTACTGGAAAACCTCATGCATCAACATGTTAGAGACACTACCAGAGAGAGGAGAGGATGAACCAGCAAGACTGGACCTTGTATTCACCTTGAGTAGTTCTGACATCGAGGATATCATGTATGAAAGGCCCCTGGGAGCTAGTGATCATGTGGTTCTGTGCTTCGACTACATAGTTGACCTCCAAGTGGAGAGAGCAGCAGGAATAGGGTGGGAAAAACCAAACTACAAAAGGGGGAACTACTCAGGCTTGAGGAACTTCTTTCAATACATTCAGTGGGAGAGGGAACTGACAGGAAAACCAGTACAAGAAATGATGGACTAAGTCGCAACAAAATGCAAGGAGGCAGTGGAGAGGTTTGTTCCCAAGGGAAACAGAAATAATGGGAAGAACAGAACAAGTCCTTGGTTCACCCAAAGGTGTAGGGAGGCAAAAACTAGGTGTACTAGAGAATGGAAAAGGTACAGAAGACAGAGAACTCAGGAAAATAAAGAGATTAGCCGAAGAGCCAGAAACGAATATGCACAGATAAGAAGGGAGGCTCAGCGGCAATACGAAAATGACATAGCATCGAAAGTCAAGACTGATCCGAAGCTGTTGTACAGCCACATCAGGAGGAAAAACAACAGTCAAGGACCAGGTAATCAGACTGAGGAAGGGTGATGGGGAATTCACTTGAAACGACCGGGAGGTATGTCAGGAGTTCAACACGAGATTTAAAGAAGTATTTACAGTGGAAACCAGTAGGACTCCAGGAAATCAGAGCAGGGGGGTGCACCAGCAAGTGCTGGATGAGGTACATATTACCAAGGAGGAGGTGAAGAAGCTGCTATGCGAACTTGACACCTCAAAGGCGGTGGGACCAGACAACATCTCTCCGTGGGTCCTTAAACAGGGAGCAGAGATATTGTGTGTACCATTAACAAAGATCTTCAACACATCATTTGAAACTGGGCAACTCCCTGAGGTATGGAAGATGGCAAATGTAGTCCCAATTTTTAAAAAGGGAGACAGACACGAGGCACTAAACTACAGACCTGTATCACTAACGTGTATAGTATGCAAGGTCATGGAGAAGATCATCAGGAGGAGAGTGGTGGGGCACCTGGAAAGAAACAAGTGTATAATTGACAACCAGCATGGTTTCAGGGAGGGAAAATCCTGTGTCACAAACCTACTAGAGTTTTATGACAAGGTGACAGAAGTAAGACAAGAGAGAGAGGGGTGGATCGACTGCATTTTTTTTGGACTGCAAGAAGGCCTTCGACACAGTTCATCACAAGAGGTTACTGCAAAAGCTAGAGGATCAGGCACACATAACAGGAAAGGCACTGCAATGGATCAGAGAATACCTGACAGGGAGGCAACAACGAGTCATGGTACGTGACGAGGTGTCAGAGTGGGCGCCTGTGACAAGCGGGGTTCCACAGGGGTCAGTCCTAGGACCTGTGCTTTTCTTGGTATATGTGAATGACATAACGGAAGGGATAGACTCAGAAGTGTCCTTGTTTGCGGATGATGTGAAGTTAATGAGAAGAATCAAATCGGATGAGGATCAGGCAGGACTACAAAGAGACCTGGACAGGCTACAAGCCTGGTCCAGCAACTGGCTCCTTGAGTTTAACCCTGCCAAATGCAAAGTCATGAAGATTGGGGAAGGGCAAAGAAGACCGCAGAGGGAAATCGGCCTGACGACACTGGAGGCCAGGAGGGTCAGGGGAGACATGATAACGACATATAAAATACTGCACGGAATAGACGAGGTGGACAAAGACGGGATGTTCCAGAGATGGGACACAGACACAAGAGGTCACAATTGGAAGTTGAAGACTCAGATGAATCTAAGGGATGTTAGGAAGTATTTCTTCAGTCATAGAGTAGTCAAGCCGTGGAATAGCCTAGAAAGTGAAGTAGTGAAGGCAGGAACCATACATAGTTTTAAGGCGAGGTATGATAAAGCTCATGGAGCAGGGAGAGAGAGGACCTAGTAGCAATCAGTGAAGAGGCGGGGCCAGGAGCTATGACTCGACCCCTGCAACCACAAATAGGTGAGTACAAATAGGTGAGTACACACACACACACACACATACACACACACACACACACACATACACACACACAGACACACACACACACACACACACACACACACACACACACGCACACACACACACACACACACACATACACACACACAGACACACACACACACACATACACACACACATACACACACAGGCACATACACATACACACACACACACACACACACACACTCTCTTGCTCTCTCTCTCGCTCTCTCTCTTGCTCTCTCCCTCTCTTGCTCTCTCTCTCTCTTGCTCTCTCTCTCTCTTGCTCTCTCTCGTCCCCATTTTCCCTTCTAACTCTCCCCTCTCCTACACTTAAAAAAAAAAAAAAAAAAAAAAAAAAAAAAAAAAAAATGGTGGGGACTCGCAGGAACCAAGGATCAGATGAGAATGGTTCGGGTAGGGAGGAGTGGATGGAGGAGCAGTGGAAAAGGATGGAACAAGAGTGGGAGAGAAAATTAGGAGAGCTTTCTGAAAAAATGGAGAAAGAGCTCTCTGTGAAATTGGAAAGGAGGTTGGAGCAGGAAACAAAGAATTGGGAGGCACAAGTCGAAACTGCAGTAGCCAAGATAAGGGTCCTAGAAGTTGAGATAAATAGGCTGGAGCGAGTTACAGGGGCAGTGACCAGAGAACACACAGCATATGAAGCTGCGAGGCTGAACAGGAAGGAAGGAATTATGAATTATGCTAAGGTCACATCAATCTGCCAAGGAGGACCAAGGAGTGAAAGGGGAGATCAGCTGGTTGCGGATGGAGAGGGTGATAGGTCGAATGCTGAGGCACAACAAGGCTATCAAGAGCCACTGGAAAAATCAAGGGAGAAACTGACCACATACAGGCAGGATCCAGAGTCACAGAGGGTGAGGCAATGGGAGGAAGAAAGGGCAAAATCAGTGTTTATCCATGGGCTTCAGGAGAGAGAGGAAAGGACACACACTGAAAGGAAGCAGGAAGAAGGAAAGGAGATTGAGAAAATCATCACGGAAATAGGTGAAGAGATGGACGAGATTGTAAATTTTCAGAGAATAGGGGGGTACTCGAAGGGGAGAAACCGACCAATCAAGCTGATTCTCAGGACGGAAACAGTGCGGAACAGGATCCTCCAAGAGAAACCACGATTGAAATACTCGGAAGAGTACAAGAGGGTGTTCCTAGACAGAGACAGAACAAAATCAGAACGACAGCAGCTGAGGGAGAGGACAAAAAAACGAAAGGAGCTAGGAAAAGAGACAAGGAGGGAATCAGCAGAGGTCAGTCAGAGCAGGACAGAACAGCAAGGGCAAGCACACACACAACTACTCTCAGAACCATACAACCTATCACACCATCCCAACACACACTACAATCCATACCCACAGCCTCCACCCAACATCGAGCTATAGAATCCCACAGTATGCCACCAGGTCTCCCACCCCCACAGGCCCCCCAAACCACAGTGTTGGAAAGGAAACTGAAGGTATGGTACACAAACGCTGATGGAATAACAAATAAGTGGGAGGAGTGGCACGAAAGGGTCAAAGAAGCATCACCGGACATCATAGCTCTTACAGAAACCAAGCTTACAGGTATGATAACAGATGCCATCTTTCCAACGGGATACCAAATCCTGAGGAAAGACAGAGGGAACAGGGGGGGTGGAGGAGTGGCGTTGCTGATCAAAAATCGCTGGAATTTTGATGAGCTGGAGAGAGGAGATAGCGGAGAAGAAAGTGATTACATAGTGGGAACACTTCACTCTGGAGGTCCCAAGGTGGTAATAGCAGTGATGTATAACCCACCACAGAACAGCAGGAGGCCAAGGCAAGAGTACGACGAGAGCAATAGAGCGATGGTTGACACACTGGCTAGAGTGGCCAGAAGAGCTCATGCATGCAGGGCAAAGCTCCTGATCATGGGTGACTTTAACCACAAGGAGATCGATTGGGAGAACTTGGACCCACATGGGGGCCAAGATACATGGAGGGCTAAGATGATGGAGGTGGTACTGGAGAACTTCATGTACCAACACGTAAGGGACACTACAAGAGAGAGAGGAGAGGATGAACCAGCAAGGCTGGACTTAGTATTCACCTTCAGTAGTGCAGATATCGAGGACATCGCATATGAAAGACCCCTTGGGGCCAGTGACCATGTGGTTTTAAGCTTCGAATACACAGTAGAGCTACAAGTGGAGGGAGAAGCAGGAAGGCCAGGACGAATGAAGCCAAACTACAAGAAAGGGGACTACACAGGAATGAGGAACTACCTGAACGGGGTTCAGTGGAACAGAGAACTGGCAGGGAAGCCAGTTAATGAGATGATGGAATATGTAGCAACAAAATGCAAGGAGGCTGAGGAGAGGTTTGTACCCAAGGGTAACAGGAGTAATGAAAAAGCCAGGATGAGCCCATGGTTTACCCAAAGGTGCAGGGAGGCAAAAACCAAGTGTGCTAGGGAATGGAAGAAATATAGAAGGCAAAGGACCCAGGAGAATAAGGAGAACAGTCGTAGAGCCAGAAACGAATATGCACAGATAAGAAGGGAGGCCCAAAGACAATATGAAAATGACATAGCAGCGAAAGCCAAATCTGACCCGAAACTGTTGTACAGCCACATCAGGAGGAAAACAACAGTCAAGGACCAGGTAATCAGGCTAAGGAAGGAAGGAGGAGAGACAACAGGAAATGACCGTGAAGTATGTGAAGAACTCAACAAGAGATTCAAAG
>NC_091322.1:14441627-14471627 GCF_038502225.1 Cherax quadricarinatus
TGTGTGTGTGTGTGTGTGTGTGTATGTGTGTGTGTGAGTGTGTGTGTGTGTGACCAGGAAAACATCTCGAGTTCTTAGAGAGAGAGAGAGAGAGAAAAAGAGAGGGAGGGAGCGAGAGAGAGAGAGAGAGAGAGAGAGAGAGAGAGAGAGAGAGAGAGAGAGAGAGAGAGAGAGAGAGAGAGAGAGAGAGAGAGAGAGAGAGAGAGAGAGAGAGAGAGAGAGAGAGAGACAGAGAGAGAGAGAGAGAGAGAGAGAGAGAGAGAGAGAGAGAGAGAGAGAGAAAGGGACCCTCCTTGGCTAGCTGCAAGAACTGTGTCAAAACTGTCAGTGGTGACAATGAGGCAGGAGGAGGTGCATTTCCTACTTAAATCGCTTGACCAAGAAAAGGCTGTGGGCCCAGACAAGTTAACCCCAAGATTGTTGAGAAGATGTGCAGACCAGCTAGCAGCACCTCTAACTCGCATCTTTCAGCACTGCCTAGTACAGTGTAAATGGCCCTCTCTATGGAAAGAGGCGAATGTAGTCCCTGTTCACAAAAAGAAGAGCAGAGCAGAAATCAGCAACTACAGACCAGTGTCACTCCTGTCAATCTCTGGTAAGATCCTTGAGACAATAATCTCAAGACAAATGAGAGAGTTTTTTGACTACCACTCACTACTTTGTGATCGTCAATATGGCTTCAGGAAAGGTTACTCTGCTGCTGATCTGTTGTTAAACCTCTCCACTAAGTGGCACCAGTCACTGGATGAATCCAAAGTCAGCTGTGTGGTAGCACTGGACATTGCTGGCGCTTTTGACAGGGTGTGGCACCAGGGCCTCTTAGCAAAACTTCAAGCACTGGGAATTGCAGGCTCTACGCTATGTCTCCTCAGTGACTACCTTCATGGTAGATCTCTAAGTGTAGTTCTCAATGGAACGGAATCAGCAAGACATCCTCTTGGGGCAAGTGTTCCACAAGGAAGCGTGCTGGGTCCATTGTTATGGAATGTCTACTTCAACGACCTTCTTCATCTCATCCCAGAATCACATGCATATGCAGACGACTGTACACTGACATTCACTTATCCAAGAGAATAAATGCCAGCTGCTCTAAGCTACATCAATCACCAGCTGAGAGGTATATCAGCTTGGGGAAATAGATGGCAAGTAACATTTGCACCTGAGAAAACGCAAATGATGATGGTCTCTAGGCACCATGATGGTAATGCTGGTGCAGTAGTAAGGATGAATGGGTGGATGTTGGCACCTGGAGAAGAAGTTGATATCCTTGGGGTGAAATTTGACTCCAAACTAACCATAAAGAACCATGTTGTAAATCTTGCAAACAAGGCAGCCAGGAAGCTTACAGCACTTCGCCGCCATCTCCCATCTGCTTGACAGTAGGGGTTGCAAGATCCTGTACGAGGCACAAGCAGGCTCGCACCTTGAGTATGCTCCACTTTCTTGGTTTGCCTGCCCCCTCTCATCATCGCGACTTGCTTGACAGAGTAGAGAACAGAGCAAGACGTCTCCCCATCTCTCCGCCTGACCCATTCTGGATAGATCTGTCTTTTCAGCAGAGCCTTCAACATAGGAGGGATGTGGGTGGCCTTACTGTTATGTACAAGGCCAATATTGTCAAAATACCACACTTGATCCACTTCGAGGACAGCGTGAAACAAGCTTTTATGCCACAAGACGGGCAGAAAGCAGCAACTTCACTCTGGCTGTAATTTTCTCCAGAACATCACTCCATCTGAGATCATACATACCCAGGATGACTAGAGTATGGAACACATCTGTACAGCATAATGATGTCAACGAGATAAAGTCAGTTGATCAAATGAAAATGCTGGCCCACAGATGGCTCCAACTTCATCCTGTTTCCCTACTTGTATGTCTCATAACAATAAAATGCTTTCAAATGAGCTGATGTAGGTAATAGCCTTAGCTTGCCAACAAAGTTCAGGAATCCTTAACCTGTAAATAGCTGTCAATAAAGCTAGGGATCCTTAACCTTGTCAAACCCTCTGTAGAGAGAGAGAGAGAGAAAAAAAAAAAAAAAAAAAAAAAAAAAAAAAATAGAGAGAGAGAGAGAGACAGAGAGAGAGAGAGAGAGAGAGAGAGAGAGAGAGAGAGAGAGAGAGAGAGAGAGAGAGAGAGAGAGAGAGAGAGAGAGAATGCTTCTTATGTATTAATATCGAAATTATTTACTCCATAAAATATTAATGTTTTTTGTAGAGCTACTGTAGATCTCTCTCTCTCTCTCTCTCTCTCTCTCTCTCTCTCCCAGTGACACTAGCACTCTACCTTCCTCAAACACTGGCAGTATTTGGTCCACTCTCTCGTACCTCTTAACATCCACTTTTCTTCACTTCCTTTCCCACCTCTCACGCTCCTCTCTCTCACTTTCTCCTCTTTTATTGCTAAATCTTTTTAGCTTTCCTCACCAACGTCTTCTTTTATGGGTAATCTTAGATTTTATTACCTATTATTCCTTCCTCATTCTGCCTATCTTTACCTTCTTTCTCCATCTCCTAATTTCTTTAATCTTTCTCTCTCTCTCTCTCTTTCTCTCTCCTTTCTTACATCTACTTCTCGCTTTAGTGAATTTTCCTAATTAAGTACTTCATTATTTTCTTTCTCTTACTCTGCAGTATTTTCTTCTCTTTTTCTCTTCTACTTACGATCATCTGTTACTCCTGTTCCTTTCCCCTTATTATATGTCTCTGTTTCCTCTCCTCTCTCCCCCTCCTCCTCTCTCTCCGTTTGATTTTTTTTTCAGTATCCTTCTCCGTAGTTTGGTGTTATCGAGTAAGGGAGCTGAGTAAGGGAGTAAGGAAGGGGAGGGAGGGGTAAGGGAGGGAAGGGAGGGTAAGGGAGGGAAGTGAGGGGTAAGGGAGGGAAGGAAGAGGGGGCACAGTCATGTATCGGCCCTTGTTACCTAGGATATATGACAGCACTACCAAGATATGTCTCTCTCTCTCTCTCTCTCTCTCTCTCGATGCGAAGAAATGGAAAGTTTGTTCTACTCTGGATAAACTACCGCAAAGGTCTACTGTTTCATACAGGTCTGGCCATCACACTGACTCTCTACTCACTCAATCGCTTGAGGGGACAGCAGCCCTGGCCCCGGGGCCTCTTCAACCGGAAAACCGCTACTGTGCGAGTCTGTGTGAATGTAAATGTAAATATTTGTTGCTATCTCCTGATGTTAAGGCAAGCCTTAGAATCCAGCAAATGACGAAGTGTTCGAGTGAACCTGAGAATTTCAGTAGTCAGGTAATCTAGGACCACCTAAGAGAGCGGAGAGAACAAGCGTGTGAGAGAAAAACAAGTGAGCAATAGGGTAAATGAGTGAGAGAGAGAGAGAGTACTGTATGGACTAATGTCTGGCGAAGTACACAGAGAATCACTCAGACCCTGGCGCCAAGACCGACTCACTCCACGATTTTCTGCTTTTTTCTTCTTCTTCTTTACCCAATGAAAATGGCATCTCCTTTTTGTCTGCACCAGGGTCGAACCACATGTCTTTTGAAAATTCATCTATCTACAAACTTTAATTTAATTTTCCCGGCACAAAATTGGAAAGACGAATGAAGTTATATCCTACGAGGATTTTTCTGTGATAAATCACAGCCAATGAAGGGTTTTTCACACACTTGTATTATAATCCAGTACTACTAGTAATAACCATCAATACTAGTATTGACCAACTCTACTGATAAACAAACGACTACGAGTATTAAAACCAATTACGGACTAGTAATTACAACCAACTACTACTAGTATACAAACCAGACTACGAGTAATTACAACTAGACGACTAAGAGTTACAACCGACGACGAACAAGTATCAACCACGACGAAAAACTAAGATTACAACCACTACTAATAGGGTAAATGAGTAACCATACGACAGTAGACAACCACGAGACGAGAGACACCAGACGAGAGAGACAAGACGACGAGTAGAGAACCACTCAGACTTGTAGACAACCAGACGACGAGTAGACAACCACCACGACGAGTAGATCCGACGACTTGTAGAGACCACGAGCTAGTATTAACCTCAGGACTAGTATTACAACCACTACTACTAGTATTACAACCACCACTACTAGTATTACAACTCCTACTACTAGTATTACAACCACTACTACTTGTATTACAACCACTACTACTAGTATTACAACCACCACTACTAGTATTACAACTCCTACTACTTGTATTACAACCACAACTACTAGTATTACAACTCCTACTACTAGTATTACAACCACTACTACTAGTATTACAACCACCACTACTAGCATTACAACTCCTACTACTAGTATTACAACCACTACTACTTGTATTACAACCACTACTACTAGTATTACAACCACTACTACTTGTATTACAACCACTACTACTAGTATTACAACCACTACTACTTGTATTACAACCACTACTACTAGTATTACAACCACTACTACTAGTATTACAACCACTACTACTAGTATTACAACCACTACTACTAGTATTACAACCACTACTACTAGTATTACAACCACTACTACTAGTATTATAACTACTAATACTACTATTATTACAACTACTATTACTAGCATTACAACTACTACTACCAGTATTACAGCTACTACTACTAGTATCACGTCTTCTACTACTACTACTACTGCTAGTATTACAATTGCTACTACTAGTATTACAACTCCTACTACTTGTATTACAACCACTACTACTAGTATTACAACCACTACTACTAGTATTACAACCACTACTACTAGTATTACAACCACTACTACTAGTATTACAACCACTACTACTAGTATTACAACTCCTACTACTTGTATTACAACCACTACTACTAGTATTACAACTCCTACTACTAGTATTACAACCACTACTACTAGTATTACAACTCCTACTACTTGTATTACAACCACTACTACTTGTATTACAACCACTACTACTAGTATTACAACCACTACTACTAGTATTACAACTCCTACTACTAGTATTACAACCACTACTACTAGTATTACAACTCCTACTACTTGTATTACAACCACTACTACTTGTATTACAACCACTACTACTAGTATTACAACTCCTACTACTAGTATTACAACCACTACTACTAGTATTACAACTCCTACTACTAGTATTACAACCACTACTACTAGTATTACAACTCCTACTACTTGTTTTACAACCACTACTACTTGTATTACAACCACTACTTCTAGTATTACAACTCCTACTACTAGTATTACAACCACTACTACTAGTATTACAACTCCTACTACTTGTATTACAACCACTACTACTTGTATTACAACCACTACTACTAGTATTACAACTCCTACTACTAGTATTACAACCACTACTACTAGTATTACAACTCCTACTACTAGTATTACAACCACTACTACTAGTATTACAACTCCTACTACTTGTATTACAACCACTACTACTAGTATTACAACTCCTACTACTTGTATTACAACCACTACTACTAGTATTACAACCACTACTACTTGTATTACAACCACTACTACTAGTATTACAACTCCTACTACTTGTATTACAACCACTACTACTAGTATTACAACTCCTACTACTTGTATTACAACCACTACTACTAGTATTACAACCACTACTACTTGTATTACAACCACTACTACTAGTATTACAACCACTATTACTAGTATGACAACCACTACTACTAGTATTACAACTCCTACTACTTGTATTACAACCACTACTACTAGTATTACAACCACTACTACTTGTATTACAACCACTACTACTAGTATTACAACCACTACTACTAGTATTACAACCACTACTACTTGTATTACAACGACCACTACTAGTATTACAACTCCTACTACTTGTATTACAACCACTACTACAAGTATTACAACCACTACTACTTGTATTACAACCACTACTACTTGTATTACAACCACTACTACTAGTATTACAACCACTACTACTTGTATTACAACCACTACTACTAGTATTACAACCACTACTACTTGTATTACAACCACCACTACTAGTATTACAACTCCTACTACTTGTATTACAACCACTACTACTAGTATTACAACTCCTCCTACTTGTATTACAACCACTACTACTAGTATTACAACTCCTACTACTTGTATTACAACCACTACTACTTGTATTACAACCACTACTACTAGTATTACAACCACTACTACTTGTATTACAACCACTACTACTAGTATTACAACCACTACTACTTGTATTACAACCACTACTACTAGTATTACAACTCCTACTACTTGTATTACAACCACTACTACTAGTATTACAACCACTACTACTTGTATTACAACCACTACTACTAGTATTACAACTCCTACTACTTGTATTACAACCACTACTACTAGTATTACAACTCCTACTACTTGTATTACAACCACTACTACTAGTATTACAACTCCTACTACTTGTATTACAACCACTACTACTAGTATTACAACTACTACTACTATAATTACAAATACTACTACTGGCATTACAAAAACTACTACTACTATTACTACTACTTCTGTTACAACTACTGCTACTACTAGTATTACAACTAATACTTCTAGTATTACAACCATTAATACTACTACTACCACTACTACTAGTATTACAACTCCTACTACTTGTATTACAACCACTACTACTAGTATTACAACTCCTACTACTTGTATTACAACCACTACTACTAGTATTACAACCACTACTACTAGTATTACAACTCCTACTACTTGTATTACAACCACTACTACTAGTATTACAACCACTACTACTAGTATTACAACCACTACTACTAGTATTACAACTCCTACTACTTGTATTACAACCACTACTAATAGTATTACAACTCCTACTACTTGTATTACAACCACTACTACTTGTATTACAACCACTACTACTAGTATTACAACTCCTACTACTTGTATTACAACCACTACTACTAGTATTACAACCACTACTACTAGTATTACAACTCCTACTACTTGTATTACAACCACTACTACTAGTATTACAACCACTACTACTAGTATTACAACTCCTACTACTTGTATTACAACCACTACTACTAGTATTACAATTCCTACTACTTGTATTACAACCACTACTACTAGTATTACAACCACTACTACTAGTATTACAACTCCTACTACTTGTATTACAACCACTACTACTAGTATTACAACTCCTACTACTTGTATTACAACCACTACTACTAGTATTACAACTCCTACTACTTGTATTACAACCACTACTACTAGTATTACAACTCCTACTACTTGTATTACAACCACTACTACTAGTATTACAACTCCTACTACTTGTATTACAACCACTACTACTAGTATTCCAACTCCTACTACTTGTGTGTGTTAGGTAAGACACATATGCAACAGTTAGGTATCTCTATTTCGAAACGTTTCGCCTACACAGTAGGCTTCTTCAGTCGAGTACAGAAAAGTTGATAGAAGCAGAAGATATTTGAAGACGATGTAATGAGTCCGTCACCCTTAAAGTTTTGAGGTGGTCGGTCCCTCAGTCTGGAGAAGAGCATTGTTCCATAGTCTGAAACAATATGGAGTTGAAGTGACAGGATGGAGCCTTATATAGCGCCATGAGGTGAGATGTAGGCCCCTAGTATAGGTAAAAATGTTGTCGTTGGAAGGTCAGGTCCCTCTAAAATCAAGCCATTCTCACTAGTAGAACTTGAAAAAGTTGATTTCAGGTCAGTACCAAGATACCCTTGTGTTGCAGTGTTTGACAGAGTGAACATTAAAATGGTATAAATACCATGAAGAAGCCTACTATGTAGGCGAAACGTTTCGAAATAAATATACCTAACTGTTGCATATGTGTCTTACCTAACAACCTGTCGGTATTTTATACCATTTTAATGTTCCTACTACTTGTATTACAACCACTACTACTAGTATTACAACTCATACTACTTGTATTACAACCACTACTATTAGTATTACAACTCCTACTATTTGTATTAAAACCACTACTACTAGTATTACAACGGCTACTACTTGTATTACAACTCCTACTACTTGCATTACAACCACTACTAGTATTACAACCACTACTACTAGTATTACAACTCCTACTACTAGTATTGCAACCACTACTACTTGTATTACAACCTCTACTACTAGTATTACAACTCCTACTACTTGTATTACAACCACTACTACTAGTATTACAACCCCTACTACTTGTATTACAACCACTACTACTAGTATTGCAACCACTACTACTAGTATTGCATCCACTACTACTAGTATTACAACTCCTACTACTTGTATTACAACCACTACTACTAGTATTACAACCCCTACTACTTGTATTACAACCACTACTACTAGTATTGCAACCACTACTACTAGTATTACAACCACTACTACTAGTATTACAACTCCTACTAGTAGTATTGCAACCACTACTACTAGTATTACAACCCCTACTACTTGTATTACAACCACTACTACTAGTATTACAACCCCTACTACTTGTATTACAACCACTACTACTAGTATTACAACCCCTACTACTTGTATTACAACCACTACTACTAGTATTACAACTCCTACTACTTGTATTACAACCACTACTACTAGTATTACAACCCCTACTACTTGTATTACAACCACTACTACTAGTATTACAACCCCTACTACTTGTATTACAACCACTACTACTAGTATTACAACCCCTACTACTTGTATTACAACCACTACTACTAGTATTACAACCCCTACTACTTGTATTACAACCACTACTACTAGTATTACAACTCCTACTACTTGTATTACAACCACTACTACTAGTATTACAACCCCTACTACTTGTATTACAACCACTACTACTAGTATTACAACCCCTACTACTTGTATTACAACCACTACTACTAGTATTACAACCCCTACTACTTGTATTACAACCACTACTACTAGTATTACAACCCCTACTACTTGTATTACAACCACTACTACTAGTATTACAACCCCTACTACTTGTATTACAACCTCTACTACTAGTATTACAACCCCTACTACTTGTATTACAACCACTACTACTAGTATTACAACCCCTACTACTTGTATTACAACCACTACTACTAGCATTACAACTCCTACTACTTGTATTACAACCACTACTACTAGTATTACAACCACTACTACTAGTATTACAACCACTACTACTAGTATTACAACTTCTACTACTTGTATTACAACCACTACTACTAGTATTACAACCACTACTACTTGTATTACAACTCCTACTACTTGTATTACAACCACTACTACTAGTATTACAACCTCTACTACTAGTATTACAACCACTACTACTAGTATTACAACTCCTAATACTTGTATTACAACCGCTACTACTAGTATTACAACCCCTACTACTTGTATTACAACCGCTACTACTAGTATTACAACTCCTACTACTTGTATTACAACCGCTACTAATAGTATTACAACTCGTACTACTAGTATTACAACCACTACTATTAGTATTACAAATCATACTACTAGTATTACAACTCCTACTACTAGTATTACAACCACTACTACTAGTATTACAAATCATACTACTAGTATTACAACTCCTGCTACTAGTATTATAACTCCTACTACTAGTATTACAACCACTACTACTAGTATTACAACCACTACTACTAGTTTTGCGACTACTACTACTAGTACTACAACTACTACTACTAGTATTACAACTCCTACTACTAGTATTACAACCACTACTACTAGTATTACAACTCCTCGTACTAGAATTACAACCATTACTACTAGTATTACAACTCCTACTACTAGTATTACAACCACTACTACTAGCATTACAACTCCTACTACTAGCATTACATCCACTACTACTAGTATTACAACTCCTACTACTAGTATTACAACCACTACTACTAGCATTACAACTCCTCCTACTAGCATTACAACCACTACTACTAGTATTACAACTCCTACTACTTTTATTACAACCTCTACTACTATTACAACTCCTACTTCTAGTATTACAACCACTACTACTAGTATTACAACTTCTACTACTAGTATTACAACCACTACTACTAGTATTATAACTCCTACTACTAGTATTACAACCACTACTACTAGTATTACAACTCCTACTACTAGCATTACATCCACTACTACTAGTATTACAACTTCTACTACTAGTATTACAACCACTACTACTAGTATTATAACTCCTACTACTAGTATTACAACCACTACTACTAGTATTACAACTCCTGCTACTTGTATTACAACCACTACTACTAGTATTGCTACTAGCATTACAACTCCAACTACTAGTATTACAACCACTACTACTAGTATTACAACTCCTACTACTAGCATTACAACCACTACTACTAGTATTACAACTCCTACTACTAGTATTACAACCACTGCTACTAGTATTATAACTCCTACTACTAGTATTACTACCACTACTACTAGTATTACAACTCCTGCTACTTGTATTACAACCACTACTACTAGTATTACTACTAGTATTACAGCTCCTACTACTAGTATTACAACCACTACTACTAGCATTACAACTCCTACTACTAGCGTTACAACCACTACTACTAGTATTACAACTCCTACTTCTTGTATTACAACCACTTCTACTATTACAACTCCTAGTACTAGTATTACAACCACCACTACTAGTATTACAACTCCTACTACTAATATTACAACCACTACTACTAGTATTATAACTTCTACTACTAGTATTACAACCACTACTACTAGTATTACAACCACTACTACTAGTATTACAACTCCTACTACTAATATTACAATCACTACTACTAGTATTATAACTTCTACTACTAGTATTTCAACCACTACTACTAGTATTACAACCACTACTTCTAGTATTACAACTACTACTTCGGTACTACTATTGCAACCACTACTACTAGTATTAAAACTACTACTACGGTACTACTGTTACAACTACTACTATTAGTATTGCAACCACTACTACAATACTAGTGTTACAATCACTACTTCTACTATTACAACTACTACTACTAGTATTACAACCACTACTATTAGCACTACAACAACTACTACTAGTATTACAACCACTACTACTAGTATTACAGCCACTACTACTAGTATTACAATCACTATTAGTACTACAACAACTACTACTAGTATTACACCCATTACTACTAGTATTACAACCACTACTACTAGTATTACAACCACTACTACTAGTATTACACCCACTACTACTAGTATTACAACCACTACTACAAGCATTACAACCACTACTACTAGTATTACACCCACTACTACTAGTATTACAACCACTTCTGCTAGTATTGCAACCAGTACTACTAGTATTACACCCACTACTACTACTAGTATTACAACCACTACTACTAGTATTACAACCACTACTACTAGTATTACACCCACTACTACTAGTATTACAACCACTACTACTAGTATTACAACCACTACTACTAGTATTACACCCACTACTACTAGTATTACAACCACTACTACTAGTATTACAACCACTACTACTAGTATTACACCCACTACTACTAGTATTACAACCACTACTACTAGTATTACAACCACTACTACTAGTATTACAACTCCTACTACTAATATTACAATCACTACTACTAGTATTATAACTTCTACTACTAGTATTTCAACCACTACTACTAGTATTACAACCACTACTTCTAGTATTACAACTACTACTTCGGTACTACTATTGCAACCACTACTACTAGTATTAAAACTACTACTACGGTACTACTGTTACAACTACTACTATTAGTATTGCAACCACTACTACAATACTAGTGTTACAATCACTACTTCTACTATTGCAACTACTACTACTAGTATTACAACCACTACTATTAGCACTACAACAACTACTACTAGTATTACAACCACTACTACTAGTATTACAGCCACTACTACTAGTATTACAATCACTATTAGTACTACAACAACTACTACTAGTATTACACCCATTACTACTAGTATTACAACCACTACTACTAGTATTACAACCACTACTACTAGTATTACACCCACTACTACTAGTATTACAACCACTACTACAAGTATTACAACCATTACTACTAGTATTACACCCACTACTACTAGTATTACAACCACTTCTGCTAGTATTGCAACCAGTACTACTAGTATTACACCCACTACTACTAGTATTACAACCACTACTACTAGTATTACAACCACTACTACTAGTATTACACCCACTACTACTAGTATTACAACCACTACTACTAGTATTACAACCACTACTACTAGTATTACACCCACTACTACTAGTATTACAACCACTACTACTAGTATTACAACCAGTACTACTAGTATTACACCCACTACTACTAGTATTACAACCACTACTACTAGTATTACAACCACTACTACTAGTATTACACCCACTACTACTAGTATTACAACCACTACTACTAGTATTACACCCACTACTACTAGTATTACAACCACTACTACTAGTATTACAACCACTACTACTAGTATTACACCCACTACTACTAGTATTACAACCACTACTACTAGTATTACAACCACTACTACTAGTATTACAACCACTACTACTAGTATTACACCCACTACTACTAGTATTACAACCACTACTACTAGTATTACACCCACTACTACTAGTATTACAACCACTACTACTAGTATTACAACCACTACTACTAGTATTACAACCACTACTACTATTTTTACTTCTTCTACTGTTACTTCTACCACTATTATTGTTGTTGATACTATTACCATTATTACTATGACCATTTCTGTTATTACAATATCCACGATAGTTCACGGTCATTCTCGGCCACAAAAGCTTCCAGTACTGTAAATGATGTTTGTATTGTGTGTGTGTACAGTGTCTCCTTACAGAAATGTACAGCCATTTCTTACAAGACTGTACTGCCTCTCGTATAAGCCTGTCATTACAGGATTGTACAGCACGATTGTACTAACACGATTGCACACACTCTCTTTCTCCTAACATGACTGTTCATTCTCTTGCAACATGGTTGTTCATTCTCTCCTAACATGATCGCACAGCCTCTCACTATAGGATAGTACAGCCTTTCACCACAGGATTGTATACTCCTCCCCTACACTAGTGTACTTATGTACATTTTTGTTCTGTTGATTCTATGACTCTGGTCTCTCTTGTCTCTTGAGACGACATACGTTTGTGTTGTCTCTCCTGACACGGAGTTCTAAGTCACGCGTCAAATCCGCGTTTTTCTTCTCAGTGTTCAATCATCCAAGAATGTTTGAATTTTGTTAGGTTTTTCCTTGCCTCTTTCCAGTTCATCTTTATCATATATGAGACGTAAAGACCAAAATAGCTGATTGTGTTCTGGATAAAAACTATGATGAGTATTGTGTAGTGTCAATATTGTTTTTCTTAGTGTTCGGTATTGTTTCCTTGTGTTTTGTAATGTTCTGTATTTTTTCTAGTGTTCTATATTGTTTTTTAGTGTTCAGTATTGTTTCTCTCTCTCTCTCTCTCTCTCTCTCTCTCTCTCTCTCTCTCTCTCTCTCTCTCTCTCTCTCTCTCTCTATCTATCTATCTATCTATCTATTTATCTATCTACCTATCTCCTCTCTTAAAATGTGTGTGTGTTTGTTCTCTCTCTCTTCTCAACAAAGAGATACGTTCTTCCAGAAAAAGAGAGATAATTTGGCATTCTCAGAACAAATACTGTCTCTTTCCTCTCAAGTTGTTTATCTTGTGCTACTCCTTCTTCCTCCTAATCTTTCTCCTCCTCTTCATCCTCTTCCTTTATCTCCCTCTCATTCTCTTTCTCTTTCTCCTCTTCCTTTTCCTCCTCCTATCACGTCTTTATCCTGTCTCTCCTAGACATAATACGATTACTGCCTTCCTTTTTATTTTTCCTTCCCTCTTCCTCCCTGTTCCACTCTTTCCTTTTCTCCCTTTCTCTTCTCTGTCTGTCTGTCTGTCTGTCTGTCTGTCTGTCCGTCTGTCTGTCTGTCTCTCTCTGTCTGTCTGTCTGTCTGTCTGTCTCTCTCTCTCTCTCTCTCTCTCTCTCTCTCTCTCTCTCTCTCTCTCTCTCTCTCTCTCTCTCTATCTATCTATCTATCTATCTATCTATCTATCGATCTATCTCTATCTCTCCCTTTTTTTTACACAGGGTTTGACAAGCTATTTACAGGTTAAGGATTCCTAACTTTATTGGCAAGCTAAGAGCTGTTACCTACATCAGCTCATTTGAAAGCATTTTTATTGCTATGAGACATACAAGCAGCGAACAGGATGAAGTTGGAGCCATCTGTGGGCCAGCATTTTCATTTGATCAACTGACTTTATCTCGTTGACATCATAATGCTGTACGAATGTGTTCCATACTCGAGTCATCCTGGGGATAAATGATCTCAGATGAAGTGATGTTCTGGAGAAGGGTACAGCCAGAGTGAAGTTGCTGCTTTCTTCCCGTCTTCTGGCATAAAAGCTTGTTACTCACTGTCCTCGAAGTGGATCCAAGTGTGGTACTTTGTCAATACCGGCCTTGTACGTAACAGTAAGGCCACCCACATCCCTCCTGTGTTGAAGGCTCTGCTGAAATGACAGGATGGGTCCAGGTGAGAGATGAGACGCCTTGCTCTA
Source organism: Cherax quadricarinatus (assembly GCF_038502225.1). NCBI lineage: Eukaryota > Metazoa > Arthropoda > Malacostraca > Decapoda > Parastacidae > Cherax > Cherax quadricarinatus. The sequence continues at coordinate 14,456,397 of NC_091322.1, forward strand.
TTCTTTACTCTGTCAAGCAGTCGCAGATGAGAGGGGGGGGGGCAGGCAAACCAAGAAAGTGGAGCATACTCAAGGTGTGAGCGTACTTGTGCCTCGTACAGAATCTTGCAACCCATACTGTCAAGCAGATGCGAGATACGGTGAAGTGCTGTAAGCTTCATATCTGCCTTGTTTGCAAGATTTACAACGTGGTTCTTCATGGTTAGTTTGGAGTCAAATTTCACCCCAAGGATATCAACTTCTTCTCCAGGTGCCAACACCCTCCCATTCATACTTACTACTGCACCAGCATTACCATCATGGTGCCTAGAGACGATCATCATTTGCGTTTTCTCAGGTGCAAATGTTACTTGTCATCTATTTCCCCAAGCTGATATAGCTCTCAGCTGGTGATTGATGTAGCTTAGAGCACTGGCATTTCTTCTCTTGGATAAGTGAATGTCAGTGTACAGTCGTCTGCATGTGCATGTGATTCTGGGATGAGATGAAGAAGGTCGTTGAAGTAGACATTCCATAACAATGGACCCAGCACGCTTCCTTGTGGAACACTTGCCCCAATAGGATGTCTTGCTGATTCCGTTCCATTGAGAACTACACTTAGAGATCTACCATGAAGGTAATCACTGAGGAGACATATCGTAGAGCCTGCAATTCCCAGTGCTTGAAATTTTGCTAAGAGGCCCTGGTGCCACACCCGGTCGAAAGCGCCAGCAATGTCCAGTGCTACCACACAGCTGACTTTGGATTCATCCAGTGACTGGTGCCATCTAGTGGAGAGGTTTAACAACAGATCAGCAGCAGAGTAACTTTTCCTGAAGCCATATTGACGATCACAAAGTAGTGAGTGGTAGTCAAAAAACTCTGTCATTTGTCTTGAGATTATTGTCTCAAGGATCTTACCAGAGATTGACAGGAGTGACACTGGTCTGTAGTTGCTGATTTCTGCTCTGCTCATATTTTTGTGAGCAGGGACTGCATTTACCTCTTTCCATAGAGAGGGCCATTTACACTGTACTAGGCAGCGCTGAAAGATGCGAGTTAGAGGTGCTGCCAGCTGGTCTGCACATCTTCTCAACAATCTTGGGCTCAACTTGTCTGGGCCCACAGCCTTTTCTTGGTCAAGCGATTTAAGTAGGAAATGCACCTCCTCCTGCCTTATTGTCACCACTGACAGTTTTGACACAGTTCTTACAGCTAGCCAAGGAGGGTCCCTTGCTGGATCAGGAACTTGCATTTTGGTAGCAAAGTGTTCAGCAAAGAGGTCCGCCTTCTCTTGACTACTAGTAGAGGTGGTCACATCCTGTCGATTTAGAGGTGGAATGAGATCATCAGGCAGATAACCTTGTCTGTCCTTGACTAGGGGCCACCAGGTTTTTGAGCCTACCCTACCTGATGCTAGCTTTCTTTTAGTGCCCACCTCCCATTTAGCAATGGCCCACTTTTGAACGTCACCCATATGCCTACAGGCTTGCGTGTGCAAGTTCCTGTTATAGGTGGTAGGATGTCTCTTATACCTTCCCATGCTTTGTACTTAGCAGTAGCAGCCTCTCTACAACGAAAGCCAAACCAAGGCTGATCTGTAGGCTTCGTCACATATTGCCGGTGAGGAATGTGTTCTTGTTGTAAATTAAGGATGTGTCCAGTGAAGGTTTTCACTTGGTTGTCAACATCCCCTTGGAGAAGAGCATTCCAATCGGTGGTGGCGAGCTCAGGGCAAAGGGCTGGCCAATTACCTCTTTCCCATAGCCAGGTTGTGCGTGTGGATTCCTCACCTCGTTCTGTTGGGATCTTAAGTGTCGTAAAAACAGCCTTGTGGTCAGACGATCCAACGTAGCCGAGGGGTTGACAAGTGACTATGCCTTCTGCCAGATCACTCACTCACTCACTCTCTCTCTCTCTCTCTCTCTCTCTCTCTCTCTCTCTCTCTCTCTCTCTCTCTCTCTCTCTCTCTCTCTCTCTCTCTCTCTCTCTCTCTCTCTCTGTCTGTCTCTCATTCCCTTTTCCCTTTCATCCATCTGTCTCTTTCTCTTTGACTCCCTTCTTAACTCTCTCCTTTCCTTCTTCCATAAGGCCATATATTCCTCCTTCTCTCCCTTCATTCCTCCTCTCCTTCCGTTCCTCCCTCTCTCCTTTCCCTCCGCCGTTCTGCTTTCAATGCTGATCTATGCAACCATTTATACAAAATTATGCAACAACTGCATCATTTCCTTAACTTCTGCAACGACAACATACATTTCCCCTCACCCTCTACCCCTTCCCCCTCATCCTGCCCCTTTCCCTTTCACCCCTAACCCTCTTCCCTTTCCCATCACCAGCTAACTCTTCTCCTCACCCCCTAACTCTTCCCCTCACCCCTACCCATTCTCCACTCACCCTTACCCCTTCCCTCATCCCCTAACCCTTTTCCTCACCCCTACCTCTTCCCCTCTCCCTACCCCTAAGCCCTCGCTTCCTACCCCCTTCCATTCACCACTACCCCTTCCTCACACACGTACCCGCTCACCCCTCTTTCCCTTTCCACTCACCCCCTGTCCCTTTCCCCAACTCACTCTCTCCTCCCTTGTGTTTGTATTGTGTTTTGTGATGTTATCTGACGTTTTATAGGGTTTCTTGGTGTTTTATGATGTTTAAATAAGTGTGTGATTTATATATATGTACGTATGTGAGCGCATGATAGGAGGCAGAGCTAGTATATTGCACATATGTTGCAAGTATATTGCACGTATGTTGTACCTAGTATATTGTACTTATTTCGTATGTAGTATATTGTACGTGTGTTGTAATCCTCCAGTACATCGAAGGTTATCTTCACGACGTCTCAAGTCACCTCTAAGACAGACCTGGTTGCCTCCATAACACATCTGGTCACTTGCAGGACACATCCGGACACCTCCGAGACACATCTGGTCACCTCCAAGAGGTCGCCGTGGAGGCAGACATCATTTTTCTGAGGCTCCCGTCTGCTCTGAGAGGTCGGAACACTGAACAAAAAACGCAGCAACATCCAGGGAGAGAGAGATTAATGGCAGACGGGAGGAGGAGGAGGAGGAGGAGAGGGGAGAGACGAGAGGAGAAGGACGTTAGAGAACGGAGAGAGAGAGAGAGAGAGAGAGAGAGAGAGAGAGAGAGAGAGATATGAAGCTGTTCATGGAGGCTATCTGCTGAGAAAAGCTATCTGCTACTTATATTTAAAGGATTATCGTGTATCGTCTAGGTGTACGAGTCAAAGATAGTAGAAAAGAAGGCTCTCCCCCTACCCTCTACTGTCAGCATCAAAAGAAAGGGGAAAAAATAACATATATATCGGAAAATGGCTTGGAATTTACAGGAGGGATAAAACTGGATTAAAGACATGGGCTACAACTGCCTCCACTAAATTAGTACTGTTACTATCTTGAAATACTGGTGTTAGTTCACTGTCACTCACAGAGTTGTGTGTACCAGTGACTACGTTTGACTACCAACAGTGCTATTATGACTGTCACATCGTAGTGATGCAGTCGCTGAACATTAGGAAGCCAATGACTTCAAATTGCCCCATCTGTTGAATGTATATAGGGGTCCGCTTGGGCTTGGTGAGTGCTTGTGTGAGGTACCGAGGCTCCTTGGCAAATATTGCTCCTGTCCACCTCATTTTAATTTATTTTCGCGTTTTCTGATATAAAAAAAATTAAGCTGAGCAGCATTATGACTGATCGATTGATGCTCAGCCTGTTGGACCTGAAGTCTCTGGTAACTCCTCCCACTAAGGTACGATGTGTTAGATAAAAGGACACAAGTGCAACTAACGCGACGTTTTATTGTGGCAACGTTTCGCTCTCCAGGAGCCTTGTCAAGCCGTTGACAAAACGGTGAACATATTGTCAGTAATTCTAGTTATTTCACCACTCTAGGATGTAGTTAAATCCTACAGTGGTGAAACAAATGTTGAGTGAACTGAATACATCAAAGACACAAGGATCTGACAAGGTGTCACCATCATGGAGTCTGAGAGAGGAAGAGGAAGCTTGACTCAAAAATTTGCTAGGACCTACAAGTCAGAGTGCTTGTCCAGCTGATTCCTGAATTACAGTACTGTCTTCGGTATTACAACTTTAGCTGGCAGTTTATTCCTTTCTGTTATAATTCTGTTGGGAAAAAAAAATAATTCACATACATTTGGGTTGCATCTTCTGCCTCGCAGTTTCATTGCAGTGTATCGAGTTATGGACTATTTTAGTAATACAAGTAATACTTCATGTACACGTAAATGTCACTGAATATTTTCAAGATTTGAATGAGATCTTATAATCTCCGTTTCCTTCGAGCAAAACATCGTCATAATGTTTGTATCTAAGTGACGGTACAAGTTTGGTAGTTTTACTCTTTACTCTGTATAATATAGCTTTGTCGTTTATGCAGTTTGGAGACCAAAAATGGACGATATGTTCAAGATGCGATCTAACGAGCGCGTTTTAGTGCTTTGTACGTTTAGTGCTTTGTACTCTTGAGTACTTGCTTATGATTACTCCAGTGCCATTTTCTTGTCTTATATGGGTTAGCTTCTTGTCAAACATTTCGTATTCACGTCTATGTTGAAAATCATCTTCCAGGTCACCGACCACAGCGCCGACCTGTCTTATCACATTAAATACTCACACAGTCGTTTCTGAATGTTGCTCTTTTTCACAATTTGGTGTCATCTGCAAATTTTGCTGTCTGAGAAGATCTTTTATGTACATTGTGAAGAGAACTGGACCAAGAACCGATCCCTGGAGAACTCCACTCTTTACGGGAAGCCACTCAGACACCTCCCCTTGACCACCACTTTGTTTCCTGACAGTGAACCAGTCACTTACCAAGGCACGAAGTTAGTCTCCTATACCTTGTGTTTTTATGTCGGCCAGAAATTGTCGATGGATACCTTGTCGAAGACCTTCTGGAAGTTTAGATACACATAATACATCTTTTGATAGCTTTTCATATATATATATATATATATATATATATATATATATATATATATATATATATATATATATATATATATATATATATATATATATATTAAATTGAAAAATTTCAAATTAATTGGGCATAATCTTTTGTTTCCTAAATTTATATTGATTTCCGATTATTAAATTATTATTTTCCGAAATAAATTTATCGTATCCCTGATAGTATTTTCCATTTGTTTACCTACAATTGACGTCAAGTTGATAATAGCGGAGGGTACAGGTCTTGACCACCTTTTTTAAATATAGAGCTAAAATTTGATTGTTTCAAGTCATTTGGCACTTTATCCTTTTCTAGTAATTTGCCTAATATTACCGTCAGCGGGTAAACAACATGGTATCTACATTCTTTTGTAAATGAGGGAGGTATTTAATCTGTTTCACTTGACTGGGTAATGTTGAACTTCTTCAAGTATTTTGGTATGTCATGGCTGCTAATTCCGCTACTAATTAGTTTGCCATGTCAAGGTCTGACAAGAAATTTTGCAGCCTGAGGAAGTCGGTGTTATGTACAGCAGTAAACACCGACCCGACGGCTGTTATTGTTTTTTCTGCCGTTATCGTTAGTTAAACGTTCTATGCTTGCTTGACGTATTTAAAGAGTTCTTTAGGCTTTTCCTTAATGTTTTGTATAGTCTTTCAAATTCTTGGCTAACATTTCTAATCTTTTTCTTGTTTCCTCTCTGTATGTAGTTTGTATATAATCTTCGACGTTACCAGTCAGTTTAAAATTCTCCTAAGCATTACGTTTTTTTTTTCCTGTGATCTCACCTAGTTGCCGCGTCATCCAGCATGTTTTTATTGCATCCTTTTCATTTGTTAACTTTTAATGTCATCTTGTCTCTTCCATACTTTGATTTTTTTTATTTGTAATTAATAACACATCAGCCGCTCCCCACCGAGGCTGGGTGACCCCAAAAAGAAGAAACACTTTTCATCCATCACTGTCTTGTTAGAGGCGAGTTCACGCTAGAGTTAATGAAAAGTACAACCTATCTACACCCCTCCTTAAGAGCGCAAGTATTGCATTTCTCACCTCCAGGATTCAAGTCCGGCTAACCGATTTCCCTGAATCCCTTCAGAATTTATCATTTAAATTTAGCACAAGTCCACTACATTATATGTATTTAACATTTTGAAACAGCTTACGTTACTGATGTCTCGGTGCCTTGCCTTAAAGTTAGAATCTCTATAATTCTAAACCAGCATAGTGTTGTTTTATATTTAAAATTCTGCATTTATTCTAAATTGAATGATGTTTTGATTACTGATCCATAGTACATTGTCTCTTATGAACGTGTGAGGTCACAGCGTGAGGTCAGAACAAGATCCAGAATAACACTAACTCTGGCACTAACAGTAGAAGTGACAGCTGTAGTTGTCCTTAGTGATGATGATGATGATGATCATCATCATCATCATCATGATCATGATGATTATCATGATGATCATGATTATCATGATCATGATCATGATGATCATGATGATGATAATAATAATAACACAACTTAAACAGGCCTAGCTGACATCATTGACATACTACATTGTAGATGAATGGTTCAAAGAACCGACATGTTGTTGAATTAGACACATGTGCAACTCTTGGATCTTTATTGAGGAAACGTTTCGCCACACAGTGGCTTCATCAGTCCATACAAAGGATAAACTTGAAGAACAGGAGGAGAATGAGGTAATCAGTCCCTCAACCTTGAGTCGATGTGGTCAGTCCATCAATCTTGAATAGAATACGGCATAGGAGCGGAGAAGCAGCTTATAAACCGTATGGCAGGAGAGGTGCAGCAGTCGTAGGTGGTGTCACATTTGTCCAGTGTGGAAGTAGGTCGTGTCCAAGGGTTAGGCAAGTGAAGAATTCCCAAGTATTAAGATCCCAAGAAGTTGCAGTGTCTGACAGGTTTGTAGATGACACCACCTACGACTGCTGCACCTCTCCTGCCATACGGTTTATAAGCTGCTTCTCCGCTCCTATGCCTTATTCTATTCAAGATTGATGGACTGACCACATCGACTCAAGGCTGAGGGACTGATTACCTCATTCTCCTCCTGTTCTTCAAGTTTATCCTTTGTATGGACTGATGAAGCCACTGTGTGGCGAAACATTTCCTCAATAAAGATACCCAAGAGTTGCAAATGTGTCTAATTTAACGACTTACTACATAGAAAGACGCTGGTTATGAAGAGCATTTCGGGCATCTTACGTTAATTTTGTCCCCAAGACGCGACCCACACCAGTCGGCTAATACCCAGATTCATATTTAATGCTAAGTTAACAGGGGCAGCGAGTATCTTAAGGAAACGTTTCCACCCGTACCGGGGATCGAACCATGGACCTCAATGTGTGAGTGGCCTCCTGGAGTGTGGTGGTCTCCTGGAGTGTGGTGACCTCCTGGAGTGTGGTGGCCTCCTGGAGTGTGGTGGCCTCCTGGAGTGTGGTGGCCTCCTGGAGTGTGGTGGCCTCCTGGAATGTGGTGGCCTCCTGGGGTGTGGTAGCCTCCTGGGGTGTGGTGGCCTCCTGGAGTGTGGTGGCCTCCTGGAGTGTGGTGGCCTCCTGGAGTGTGGTGGCCTCCTGGAGTGTGGTGGCCTCCTGGAGTGTAGTGGCCTCCTGGAGTGTGGTGGCCTCCTGGAGTGTGGTGGCCTCCTGGAGTGTGGTGGCCTCCTGGGGTGTGGTGGCCTCCTGGAGTGTGGTGGCCTCCTGGAGTGTGGTGGCCTCCTGGAGTGTGGTGGCCTCCTGGAGTGTGGTGGCCTCCTGGAGTGTGGTGGCCTCCTGGAGTGTGGTGGTCTCCTGGAGTGTGGTGGCCTCCTGGAGTGTGGTGGCCTCCTGGTGTGTGGTGGCCTCCTGGAGTGTGGTGGCCTCCTGGAGTGTGGTGGCCTCCTGGAGTGTGGTGGCCTCCTGGAGTGTGGTGGCTTCCTGGGGTGTGGTGGCCTCCTGGAGTGTGGTGGCCTCCTGGAGTGTGGTGGCCTCCTGGTGTGTGGTGGCCTCCTGGAGTGTGGTGGCCTCCTGGAGTGTGGTGGCCTCCTGAAGTGTGGTGGCCTCCTGGAGTGTGGTGGCCTCCTGGAGTGTGGTGGCCTCCTGGAGTGTGGTGGCCTCCTGGAGTGTGGTGGCCTCCTGGAGTGTGGTGGCCTCCTGGAGTGTGGTGGCCTCCTGGAGTGTGGTGGCCTCCTGGAGTGTGGTGGCCTCCTGGAGTGTGGTGGCCTCCTGGAGTGTGGTGGCCTCCTGGGGTGTGGTGGTCTCCTGGAGTGTGGTGGCCTCCTGGAGTGTGGTGGCCTCCTGGAGTGTGGTGGCCTCCTGGAGTGTGGTGGCCTCCTGGAGTGTGGTGGCCTCCTGGAGTGTGGTGGCCTCCTGGAGTGTGGTGGCCTCCTGGAGTGTGGTGGCCTCCTGGAGTGTGGTGGCCTCCTGGAGTGTGGTGGCCTCCTGGAGTGTGGTGGCCTCCTGGAGTGTGGTGGCCTCCTGGAGTGTGGTGGCCTCCTGGAGTGTGTTGGCCTCCTCGTCCCCTGACAAGATATCTCCAGTATATATATTTGACTCGTTAAAGACACCAACTAATATTGCCTCTTTGTTTACACCAACTTCCTTAGTTTACACAAACTGCCTTAGTTTACACAAACTTCCTCAATTTACACAAACTTCCCTAGTTTACACTTCCAGGTAACACACAAACTGCTTTAGATTCGTCACACCTCCAGATATTCCTTGGCAAGAGGAGCACCATATATACTTCCATCATATACTCTTAATTTCCTGTGTTAACCAGCTCATTGTTGAGATGTGATCACTCCAACACCTTCCTCTTCTGTCCAGACCTTATCAAAAATATTATAACCACTCAAGGCAATGTCTGCTATCTGGCAAGTGCCGCATTTTTCGGCATATAAGGCGCGCTTTTTTTCTCTCAAAAAAATACTTGGAAAAATCATCCTGCGCCTTATATGCTCAAGGTCAGGGTTACACTTGAGCAGTTGTTTACTAACGTTACGTTACAACTGCTGGCAAATATTGTCTTATTTCTCTCATATGGTCGTGCCGAAAAATACGGTATATTTTAGGTAATAGCAAATAACAAAAGCCCAATAAAAGACGTGTTGTCTAAGGTAACTAATTATAAAATTTCTAAAAAAAAGGAAAATGATGTTTTATGTAATATAATTTATTACACACGTGATTTCTAAGATAATTATAGTAATTACTAAGAAATTACGGGTTATCTAAATTTATCAGTTATAAAATTCATCCTAAAAGACGTAATTAAAGTTAAAATACTACAAAATTCACCATAAAACACGTTAAGAAAATTACAAAAATCTCCAAAAAAAAACAGATGTTAGCTAAGATAACTAATTATTAACTTCCCCATAAAACACGTTATCTATGATAACTTATACCAAAATTCTCCCCCCAAAAAACACGTTATCTAACACAACTAACTACAACATTCAAAGCCGAAATAAAAGGTAAATAAAATATTGAACAAATCAAATTCTTTCGTTATCCCTTAAAAAACATCAAAATAAAAATTCGGCTTATCGATAGGCCAGCAAAACGATCTCTCGCTCCAGCGACAATATAAATCGGATGAAATACCGGATTTTTTCTGTACCGGTACAGTGTAATCGGTTTGGCGTTAAGCGTGTACAAACAGGTGCGCGAAACGGCAACAGAAAACGGGGCATAAAACAGAATGTTGAATCTTCCCACGCAACAAACAGAAGAATTGATTTTTTTTCAGGCAACAGAATACTAGATTTTTAAACAACAGATTGTTGGATTTTTTTTTTTCGAGAAGCAGATTACTTGATTTACCATATAATAGAATTATTATATAATAGAGTGGATTAACAGTTACAGTAGTGGATTAACAGTTACAGTAGTGGATTAACAGTTACAGTAGTGGATTAACAGTTACAGTAGTGGATTAACAGTTACAGTAGTGGATTAACAGTTACAGTAGTGGATTAACAGTTACAGTAGTGGATTAACAGTTACAGTAGTGGATTAACAGTTACAGTAGTGGATTAATTACATAGTATTAACAGAAGTGGATTAACAGTTACAGTAGTGGATTAACATTACAGATTAACAGTTAGTGGATTAACATTAAGATAATTAGTTACAGTAGTGGATTAACAGTTACAGTAGTGGAAGTTCAGTATTGGATTAACAGCAGGATTATTACATAGTGGATTAATAGTTACAAGTGGATTACAGTAGTGGATTAACAGTTAGTAGTGGATTAACACAGTTAACATTAACAGTTATAGAGATTAACAGTTATAGTGGATTAACATTAACAGGTTACAGTTAACAGATGGATTAACAGTTACAGTAGGATTAACAGTTAAGTGGGATTAACAGTTACAGTAGTGGATTAACAGTTACAGAGGATTAACAGTTAAGTGGATTAAAGTTAGAGTTAACAGTTAGGTGGAATAACAGTTACAGTAGTGGATTAACAGTTAGTGAGGTTAACAGTTACAGTAGTTAACAGTTACAGTAGTATTAACATTAACATAGTGGATTAACAGTTACAGTAGGGATTAACAGTTACAGTAGTGGATTAAGGCATTATTAAGTTGGATTAACAGTTACAGTAGGGATTAACAGTTACAGTTTGGATTAACAGAACAGTAGGATTAACAGTTAGGTAGTGGGATTACCAGTTACAGTAGGGATTAACAGTTACAGAGTGGATTAACAGTTACAGTGGTGGATTAACAGAGTTAGGCAGTTACAGCAAAGTAGTGGATTAACAGTTAGTTAGGGATTAACATTACAGAGTATTAACTTACGTAGGATTAACAGTTACAGTAGTGGATTAACAGACAGTGGATTAATAGTTCAAGGATTAATTAGAAGTTTATTAAAGTTACAGTAGTGGATTAACATTTACAGAGTGGATTAACAGTTGTAGTAACAGTTCAGTAGTGGATTAACAGTTACGAGTGGTTAATTAATTTACGGTAGTTTATTAACAGTTAACAGAGGGTTAATTAGTTACAGTAGGATTAATAGTTCAGAGGATTAATTAACAATTTCAGTATTAATTTTACAAGGATTAAGAGTTACAGTAGTGGATTAATTAACATTTACAGTAGTTTATTAACAGTTACAGTAGAGGGTTAACAGTTACAGTAGTGGATTAATTATCATTTACAGTAGTTTATTAACAGTTACAGTAGTGGATTAACAGTTACAGTAGTGGATTAATTAACATTTACAGTAGTTTATTAACAGTTACAGTAGTGGGTTAACAGTTACAGTAGTGGATTAATTAACATTTACAGTAGTTTATTAACACTTACAGTAGTGGATTAACAGTTACAGTAGTTTATTAACACTTACAGTAGTGGATTAACAGTTACAGTAGTGGATTAACAGTTACAGTAGTGGATTAACATTTACAGTAGTGGATTAACAGTTACAGTAATGGGTTAATAGTTACAATAGTGGATTAACAGTTACAGTAGTGGATTAACAGTTACAGTAGTGGACTAATAGTTACAGTAGTGGATTAACATTTACAGTAGTGGATTAACAGTTACAGTAGTGGATTAATAGCTACAGTAGTAGATTAAAAGTTACAGAAGTGGATTACCATTTACAGAAGTGGATTAACAGTTACAGTAGTGGACTAACAGTTACAGTAGTGGATTAATAGTTAAAGTAGTGGATTAATAGTTACAGTAGTGGATTAACAATTACAGTAGTGGATTAACAGTTACAGTAGTGGATTAACAGTTACAGTAGTGGATTAACAGTTACGGTAGTGGATTAACATTTACAGTAGTGGATTAACAGTTACAGTAGTGGATTAATAGTTACAGTAGTGGATTAACAGTTACAGTATTGGATTAACAGTTACAGTATTGGATTAACAGTTACAGTAGTGGATTAATAGTCACAGTAGTGGATTAAAAGTTACAGTAGTGGATTAACAGTTACAGCAGTGGATTAACAGTTACAGTAGTGGACTAACAGTTACAGTAGTGGATTAATAGTTGCAGTAGTGGATTAACTGTTATAGTAGTGGATTAACTGTTACAGTAGTGGATTAACTGTTATAGTAGTGGATTAACTGTTATAGTAGTGGATTAACTGTTACAGTAGTGGATTAACAGTTACAGTAGTGGATTAAGTGTTATAGTAGTGGATTAACTGTTACAGTTGTGGATTAACTGTTATAGTAGTGGACTAACTGTTATATTAGTGGATTAACAGTTACACTAGTGGATTAAGTGTTATAGTAGTGGATTAACTGTTACAGTAGTGGAATAACTGTTACAGTAGTGGATTAACAGTTACAGTAGTGGATTAACAGTTACAGTAGTGGATTAACTGTTATAGTAGTGGATTAACTGTTACAGTAGTAGATTAACAGTTACAGTAGTGGATTAACTGTTATAGTAGTGGATTAACTGTTACAGTAGTAGATTAACAGTTACAGTAGTGGATTAACAGTTACAGTAGTGGATTAACAGTTACAGTAGTGGATTAACAGATATAGTAGTGGATTAACAGATATAGTAGTGGATTAGCAGTTGTGGTCGTTGTTAATATGATGTACGTAAATATATGGTTTTCTCTCTTTCTTTATCTATCTCTTTCTCTCTCTCTTTCTCTTTCTCTCCCTCTTTCTTTCTCTCTCTCTCTCTCTCTCTATCTTACACAATAGTTTTACGAGGTTACGTTAAAAGTTGCAACTTTTATTCACAAGCTAAGAGCAGTCACCTGCTTCGACTCATGCGAAAACCTTTTTACAAGTGTAATGAGATACACAGATAGGGAACAGGGTGAAGTTAGAGCCAACTGCGAGCCAGAGATTTCGTTTGGTCAACTGAGTTTATGTCATGGATGTCATTATGCTGTGCGAACGTGTTCCAGACCCGAGTCAATCTAGGAATGAATGAACTGTCACTTATTACTACTGACGTGGCTCTCACACTCCTCTCTCACTGCTCATCTGTGTCTCAGGGACCATGATACAGTTCTCATTTTCTTTCCTTTCCCTCTTCTGTTTTACACTTCACTTTTCTTTTATTTAATGGAAATTGTCACATTTCTCTCTCTCTCTCTCTCTCTCTCTCTCTCTCTCTCTCTCTCTCTCTCTCTCTCTCTCTCTCTCTCTCTCTTTTACACAGGGTTTGACAAGGATCACTAACTTTATTGACAAGCTAAGAGCTGTTACCTACATCAGCTCATTTGAAAGCATTTTTATTGTTATGAGACATACAAGTAGCGAACAGGATGAAGTTGGAGCCATCTGTGGGCCAGCATTTTCATTTGATCAACTGACGTTATCTCGTTGACATCATTATGCTGTACGAATGTGTTCCATACTCGAGTCATCCTGGGTATGTATGATCTCAGATGGAGTGATGTTCTGGAGAAGGGTACAGCCAGAGTGAAGTTGCTGCTTCCTGCCCGTCTTGTGGCATAAAAGCTTGTTTCACGCTGTCCTCGAAGTGGATCCAAGTGTGGTACTTTGACAATATTGGCCTTGTACATAACAGTAAGGCCACTCTTACTCTCTCTCTCTCTCTCTTTTACACAGGGTTTGACAAGGTTAAGGATCTCTCTCTCTCTCTCTCTCTCTCTCTCTCTCTCTCTCTCTCTCTCTCTCTCTCTCTGTCTCCCTCTCTTTCTCAAATAACTTTTACTTTTCCCCACTTTATCATTGTGTTTTTATTTCTTGTCTTTAGATAATGTGTCTTGTTTCAGTTCGTAAAAGGGATTGAGAGAGGGGAGGGGAGGGGAGGGAAGGAGGGGAGAGGGAGTAAAAGTTAAAGAGGGAAGAGGCAGTGAGGGGAGAAAAGTAGGTCGTGGGGGTCAGGAGAAGAAGTTTTTTAATAGTTACACAGGGGCAGACTTTATAGAAGATGGAATGTGAGAGGGTAACAGGGAGCGGAAGACGAAGAAAGGGGAAAAGGAAGGGTAATAACATGAGGGAGAAAGAGAAGGAGGAGGAGAAGGAGGAGAAGGAAGCATTAGTGTGTAGCACTCAACTATCCTGTGTTGATGCTTTTCTGTGATATGTGAGGCATTCTACCTCCCTCCCTCCCTCCCTCCCTCCCTCCACTTGCTTATATATATATAATATATAATATATATATATATATATATATATATATATATATATATATATATATATATATATATATATATATATATATATATGAACACACACACAAATGAGTTCTTCATTCTAGTCTCCATGAATGTCTTTCTGTCCTCGGCTATTTGTTGTTGTAGGAGTCAAATCTCAGCTCCTGACTCTGCCGTTTAACTTCCCACATGCTGGATTTACCTCCTCCTAGCCTCGTGATCCCTGAAATACATATTCTTAAAACTGTGTATGGAACCTGTCTAAACTGTTTCTACCTCAAAGTTATTCCACTTTCTGGCCGTCCTTAACCTGAAATAATTCTTCCTAACATCGCTGTGATTCTTCTTAGTTCAACTAGCTGTGCCCTCGAGTTTCTGTTTCCTGAAATAGCCTCGTTGATAAACTCTTCACTCTTTCCAGTTTGTTGATATTCATGATCAGTTGTGGGTTCGCTACTGGTGCTGCATACTCTAAGATGGGACTGACTTATGCTGACTATATTGTGAATGATCCTTTGTAAAGATTCCTGGAAGCGACATTCAGATTTGATAAGTAAGAAACAGGTACAACAGTTAGGTATCTTTATTCCGAAACGTTACGCCTACGCAGTAGGATTCTTTAGTCGAGTACAGAAGAGTTACCAGAAGCAGTAGGGATGAAGACGATGTAATCAGTCCATCACCCTTAAAGGCGTAGTTTTAAGATGGTCAGTCCCTCAATCTGGAGAAGAGGTTTGTTCCATAGTCTGGAACAATATATTGTTCCAGACAATATATTGTTCCAGATGTATTTAATGCAGACGAGTTTCTGCTGACTTGTGCTTCAGGTGATATGCTCGGTACTATGTTCACATCGAGATCTTTCTCCTTGAATGAGGTTTTTCAGTCCTTGTCCACTGAGCCTAAACCATATCTTTGATCTTCATCGCCCTTCCTCGAATTTCCTCGTCTTGCACTTACTGGGGTTACATTCCAGCGGCCTTTGTCACACCTGCAGCGTACCCAAGTTCATCTGTAGCCTTCCCATGTCCTCTCCTGTTTGCATCTCCTTTATCAGTTTGACATCTGGAAACAACAACACCTCTGAATGTCACCCGTCATGTCGTTCATGTACGCCTGGCT
>NC_091322.1:14476627-14479127 GCF_038502225.1 Cherax quadricarinatus
CACCACATCACTTTCTAGGCCTATTCCATGGCCTGACTACTCTATGACTGAAGAAATACTTCTTAACATCCCTTTGATTCATCTGAGTCTTCAACTCCAATTGTGACCTCTTGTGGTCTGTGTCCCATCTCTGGAACATCCCGTCTTTGTCCACCTCTGTCTATTCCGCAGTATTTTATATGTCGTTATCATGTCTCCCCTGACCCTCCTGGTCCTCCAGTGTCGTCAGGCCGATTTCCCTCAATCCTTTCTTCATAGGACAACCCCTGCCCCAGCTCTGGGACTAGTCTTGTTGCAAACCTTTGCACTTTCTCTCTAATTTCTTGACGTGCTTGACTAGGTGTGGATTCCAAACTGGTGCTGCATACTCCAGTATGGGCCTGACGTAGATGGTGTACAGAGTCTTAAACGAATCCTTACTGAGGTATCGGAACGCTATCCGTAGGTTTGCCAGGCGCCCGTATGCTGCAGCAGTTATCTGATTGATGTGCGCCTCGGAGATATGCTCGGTGTTATACTCACCCCCAGATCTTTTTCCTTGAGTGAGGTTTGCAGTCTTTGGCCATCTAAACTATATTGTGTCTGCGGTCTTCTTTGCCCTTCCCCAATCTTCATGACTTTGCATTTGGCAGGGTTAAATTCAAGGAGCCAGTTGCTGGACCAGGCTTGTAGCCTGTCCAGATCTCTTTGTAGTCCTGCCTGATCCTCGTCCGATTCGATTCTTCTCGTTAACTTCACATCGTCTGCAAACAAGGACACTTCTGAGTCTATCCCTTCCGTTATGTCGTTCACGTATACCAAGAACAGCACAGGTCCTAGGACTGACCCCTGTGGAACCCCGCTTGTCACAGGCGATCACTCTGACACCTCGTCGCGTACCATGACTCGTTGTTGCCTCCCTGTCAGATATTCTCTGATCCATTGCAGTGCCTTTCCTGTTATGTGTGCCTGGTCCTCTAGCTTTTGCAGTAACCTCTTGTGAGGAACTGTGTCGAAAGCCTTCTTGCAGTCCAAAAATACGCAGTCGATCCACCCCTCTCTCTCTCTTGTCTTACTTCTGTCACCTTGTCATAAAACTCTAGTAGGTTTGTGACACAGGATTTTCCTTCCCTGAAACCATGCTGGTTGTCAATTATACACTTGTTTTCTTTCCAGGTGCCCCCACCACTCTCCTCCTGATGATCTTCTCCATGACCTTGCATACTATACACGTTAGAGATACAGGTCTGTAGTTTAGTGCCTCATGTCTGTCTCCCTTTTTAAAAATTGGGACTACATTTGCCATTTTCCATACCTCAGGGAGTTGCCCAGTTTCAAATGATGTGTTGAAGATCTTTGTTAATGGCTCACACAATATCTCTGCTCCCTCTTTAAGGACCCATGGAGAGATGTTGTCTGGTCCCACCGCCTTTGAGGTGTCAAGTTCGCATAGCAGCTTCTTCACCTCCTCCTTGGTTATATGTACCTCATCCGGCACTTGCTGGTGTGCCCCCTGTTCTGATTTCTTGAGTCCTACTGGTTTCCACTGTAAATACCTCTTTAAATCTTGTGTTGAGCTCCTGACATACCTCTCGGTCGTTTCTTGTGAATTCCCCATCACCCTTCCTCAGTCTGATTACCTGGTCCTTGACTGTTGTTTTCCTCCTGATGTGGCTGTACAACAGCTTCGGGTCAGTCTTTACTTTTGATGCTATGTCATTTTCATATTGTCTCTGAGCCTCCCTTCTTATCTGTGCATATTCGTTTCTGGCTCTTCGGCTGATTTCTTTATTTTCCTGAGTTCTCTGTCTTCTGTACCTTTTCCATTCTCTAGTACACCTAGTTTTTGCCTCCCTACACCTTTGGGTGAACCAAGGACTCGTTCTGTTCTTCCCATTATTTCTGCCTTTCCTTGGGAACAAATCCTCCTCTGCCTCCTTGCATTTTGTTGCTACATAGTCCATCATTTCTTGTACTGGTTTTCCTGTCAGTTCCCTCTCCCACTGAATGTCTTGAAGGAAGTTCCTCATGCCTGAGTAATTCCCCCTTTTGTAGTTTGGTTTTCCCAGCCTATTCCTGCTACTCTCTCCACTTGGAGCTCAACTATGTAGTCGAAGCACAGAACCACATGATCACTAGCTCCCAGGGGCCTTTCATACATGATACCCTCGATGTGTGTGTGTGTGTGAGTGTGTGTGTGTGTGTGTGTGTGTGTGTGTGTGTGTGTGTGTGTGTGTGTGTGTGTGTGTGTGTGTGTGTGTGTGTGTGTTTGCTGTAGCATATATGAAGTGTGTGTGTAGGTATTTGTGGTTACATTTATGTGCTTGCAAAAAAAAAAGATGAGATACAGCTCCTGATCCCTGGTTAATAGTTTCCTCTGAGTGACATGATTAGTCACGGTTGGTTGGTTGGGTTTAAATTCTATTGACTACACGAGGTTCATTAGGGCAGGAAGTCACCCGTTCACTATCAGTAAGGATACTTTAATTCCATAAATGAGGATTAAATTCTGTGTAAGTAC
>NC_091322.1:14484127-14486627 GCF_038502225.1 Cherax quadricarinatus
TACAGGTATGATAACAGATGCCATCTTTCCAACGGGATACCAAATCCTGAGGAAAGACAGAGGGAACAGGGGGGGTGGAGGAGTGGCGTTGCTGATCAAAAATCGCTGGAATTTTGATGAGCTGGAGAGAGGAGATAGCGGAGAAGAAAGTGATTACATGGTGGGAACACTTCACTCTGGAGGTCCCAAGGTGGTAATAGCAGTGATGTATAACCCACCACAGAACAGCAGGAGGCCAAGGCAAGAGTACGACGAGAGCAATAGAGCGATGGTTGACACACTGGCTAGAGTGGCCAGAAGAGCTCATGCATGCAGGGCAAAGCTCCTGATCATGGGTGACTTTAACCACAAGGAGATCGATTGGGAGAACTTGGACCCACATGGGGGCCAAGATACATGGAGGGCTAAGATGATGGAGGTGGTACTGGAGAACTTCATGTACCAACACGTAAGGGACACTACAAGAGAGAGAGGAGAGGATGAACCAGCAAGGCTGGACTTAGTATTCACCTTCAGTAGTGCAGATATCGAGGACATCACATATGAAAGACCCCTTGGGGCCAGTGACCATGTGGTTTTAAGCTTCGAATACACAGTAGAGCTACAAGTGGAGGGAGAAGCAGGAAGGCCAGGACGAATGAAGCCAAACTACAAGAAAGGGGACTACACAGGAATGAGGAACTACCTGAACGGGGTTCAGTGGAACAGAGAACTGGCAGGGAAGCCAGTTAATGAGATGATGGAATATGTAGCAACAAAATGCAAGGAGGCTGAGGAGAGGTTTGTACCCAAGGGTAACAGGAGTAATGAAAAAGCCAGGATGAGCCCATGGTTTACCCAAAGGTGCAGGGAGGCAAAAACCAAGTGTGCTAGGGAATGGAAGAAATATAGAAGGCAAAGGACCCAGGAGAATAAGGAGAACAGCCGTACAGCCAGAAACGAATATGCACAGATAAGAAGGGAGGCCCAAAGACAATATGAAAATGACATAGCAGCGAAAGCCAAATCTGACCCGAAACTGTTGTACAGCCACATCAGGAGGAAAACAACAGTCAAGGACCAGGTAATCAGGCTAAGGAAGGAAGGAGGAGAGACAACAGGAAATGACCGTGAAGTATGTGAAGAACTCAACAAGAGATTCAAAGAAGTGTTCACAGAGGAGACAGAAGGGACTCCAGAAAGACGGAGAGGTGGGGCACACCACCAAGTGCTGGACACAGTGCACACAACCGAGGAAGAAGTGAAGAGGCTTCTGAGTGAGCTAGATACCTCAAAGGCAATGGGGCCAGATAACATCTCCCCATGGGTATTGAGAGAGGGAGCAGAGGCGCTATGTGTACCCCTAACAACGATATTCAATACATCTATCGAAACAGGGAGATTGCCTGAGGCATGGAAGACAGCAAATGTAGTCCCAATCTTTAAAAAAGGAGACAGACATGAAGCACTAAACTACAGACCAGTGTCACTGACATGTATAGTATGCAAAATCATGGAGAAGATTATCAGGAGAAGAGTGGTGGAACACCTAGAAAGGAATGATCTCATCAACAGCAGCCAGCATGGTTTCAGGGACGGGAAATCCTGTGTCACAAACCTACTGGAGTTCTATGACATGGTGACAGCAGTAAGACAAGAGAGAGAGGGGTGGGTGGATTGCATTTTCTTGGACTGCAAGAAGGCGTTTGACACAGTTCCACACAAGAGATTGGTGCAAAAACTGGAGGACCAAGCAGGGATAACAGGGAAGGCACTACAATGGATCAGGGAATACTTGTCAGGAAGACAGCAGCGAGTCATGGTACGTGGCGAGGTGTCAGAGTGGGCACCTGTGACCAGCGGGGTCCCGCAGGGGTCAGTCCTAGGACCAGTGCTGTTTCTGGTATTTGTGAACGACATGACGGAAGGAATAGACTCTGAGGTGTCCCTGTTTGCAGATGACGTGAAGTTGATGAGAAGAATACACTCGATCGAAGACCAGGCAGAACTACAAAGGGATCTGGACAGGCTGCAGACCTGGTCCAGCAATTGGCTCCTGGAGTTCAATCCCACCAAGTGCAAAGTCATGAAGATTGGGGAAGGGCAAAGAAGGCCGCAGACGGAGTACAGTCTAGGGGTTCAGAGACTACAAACCTCACTCAAGGAAAAAGATCTTGGGGTGAGTATAACACCAGGCACATCTCCTGAAGCGCACATCAACCAAATAACTGCTGCAGCATATGGGCGCCTAGCAAACCTCAGAACAGCATTCCGACATCTTAATAAGGAATCGTTCAGGACCCTGTACACCGTATACGTTAGGCCCATATTGGAGTATGCGG
The DNA here is from genome assembly GCF_038502225.1 of Cherax quadricarinatus. Classification (NCBI taxonomy): domain Eukaryota; kingdom Metazoa; phylum Arthropoda; class Malacostraca; order Decapoda; family Parastacidae; genus Cherax; species Cherax quadricarinatus. Next base: position 14,486,449 of record NC_091322.1, read on the forward strand.
CACCAGTTTGGAACCCACACCTAGCCAAGCACGTAAAGAAACTAGAGAAAGTGCAAAGGTTTGCAACAAGACTAGTCCCAGAGCTAAGAGGTATGTCCTACGAGGAGAGGTTAAGGGAAATCAACCTGACGACACTGGAGGACAGGAGAGATAGGGGGGACATGATAACGACATACAAA
>NC_091322.1:14491627-14499127 GCF_038502225.1 Cherax quadricarinatus
TAATAATAATAATAATAATAATAATAATAATAATAACGCATCATTGGTTCTTTAAAATCCCATTACAATTCATCGTAATCTTAATCTATATATATAACCATTAAACTCTAACTGGCAGCAATTGGCTTGTAGTTTTTAAGGCGAAGCGCTAAACCCGATAGAGTGAGAGAGAAACACTACTCCCACAGCAAAGACTTTCCTAAAATCCAAGCAAAATTCTCAAAAAAAAAAAAAGAAATATGCATAAAAAAATTCCGGCTAGATTTTTACACCATTAAGGCAGATGAACTTTCCGTGTCCCTTAAATTAAGAACAAAAAAAGTTCTACATTCAGAATTTTTTTTTTGTCCCCACCAATTTGTGTGAAAATTTAAGATCAGTATAATTTTTTATTTCCCTATTAATTATATGGGAATATATTTTTTCAAGCATGTTCTCACACACACACACACACACACACACACACACACACACACACACACACACACACACACACACACACACACACACACACACACACACACACACACACACACACACACACACACACACAAACACACACACACACACACACACACACACACACACACACACACAACATAACACACAACACACACACACACACACACACACACTAACACACTCACACACTCACACACATACACACACACACACATACACACACACAAACACACACACACACACACACTAGCACACACGCACACAGATTCACACACACACACACAAACACACATAAACACACACACACACACACACACACACAAACACACACACAAACACACACACAAACACACACAAACACACACACATACACACACACAAACACACACACAAACACACACACACACACACACACACAAACACACATACACACACTCACACACAAACACACACACAAACACACACACAAGCACACATACATACACACACACATATTTCAAAAAGTTGAGAAAGTTGTATCAAGCAAGTCCATGGTCGACAGGAATATAATTGAATTTTGTTTCATAAAAAGCAATTTTGACAATAATGTGAATATTTCCTTTGGTTTATATAAATTAGATCCATTTATAATTAATAGAATTTGGGAAGAATTTAATAATACATTGGATAAATAATAAATTTTAAAATTCTTAATTCTTGAGTAGAAAAGTTTGTTTGTGGATTGTGTGAAGGACCTGTCTAGTTGGGCCGGCGGGCCTGTTGCAGTGTTCTCTTTCTTATGAGTCGAGCGTCAGGTGTTGCTTTGTTGTGGGATGTGATAGTGAGGTGTGGTCTAGACCCTTTATGCCTTCCTCTGATGCATTACGTGAGAAGTCACGACAGCCCTTGGAATTTCTCTATTCTTTCACAGTGGTTGTTTTGCATATTCTGAAATCTCCTGTTTACTGTGATCTTTTTGCATATATATATATATATATATATATATATATATATATATATATATATATATATATATATATATATATATATATATATATATATATATATGTATATATATATATATATATATATATATATATATATATATATATATATATATATATATATATATATATATATATATATATATATATATATATATATATATATATATATATATATGTCAAATGAATAGGCAGAACTTTGCAGTCTTGGCTTAAATAGCAACGCTCATCTTGCCATATAGGACAAGTAAAAATTTGTGTTTGCAATAATTTCACCAAAATCATTCTGAACCTAACGAAAAAAAATAAATTTCACTGTGTTTGTTTAGTATTAAATTATTGTAAACAAATCTAAAATATATTTAGTTGGGTTAGTCTACAATAAATTGTTCTTGTTATAATAAGGTTAGGTAAGTTTTCTAAGATTCTTTTGGTGCAAAATTAAAAATTTTTACATTAACATTAATGAAAAAATATATCTTTAAACGTATAAGAGAACATTTTGGAAAGGACTTAATTTTAAATGAGTTCTTGCTAATTGACCAGTTTTACATATTCGGCACGACATATATATATATATATATATATATATATATATATATATATATATATATATATATATATATATATATATATATATATATATATATATATATATATATATATATATATATATATATATATATAGCAAAATAACCACTCTGAAAGAATAGAGAAATTCCAAGCGCTTTCGTGACTACTCACATTATCAAGGAACTATGTAAGTAAAGAATCCGAGGAAGCTATATAAGGGGTCTGGCCAACACCTCACTATCTCTTGGGTAGAATAGTTTGTGGGTGAGTTGTGCAAAGGACCTATCCAGTTGGGTCGGCGCGCGTCAGGTGTTTAACCGTTGTGGGATCTGATAGTGAGGTGTTGGCCAGACCTCTTATATAGCTTCCTTGGATTCTTTACTTTCATAGTTCCTTGATAATGTGAGTAGTCACGAAAGCGCTTGGAATTTCTCTATTCTTTCAGAGTGGTTGTTTTGCATATTCTGAAATCACCTGTTTACTGTGATCTTATTGCATATATATATATATATATATATATATATATATATATATATATATATATATATATATATATATATATATATATATATATATATATATATATATATATATGTATATATATATATATATATATATATATATATATATATATATATATATATATATATATATATATATATATATATATATATATATATATATATATATATATATATATATATATATATATATATATATATATATATATATATATATATATATATATATATATATATATATATATATATATATATATATATATATATATATATATATATATATATATATATATATATATATATATATATGTATATATATGCACATGCAATATAACCTCACTGAAAAATACTCTACCGTGATTTTTTCACATTATCAAGTAATAACAGTACAAATATTAAGATAACAGAAGATTACTGGGCTCAGATATGACCTCTTTTATGACTTCACACATTATCCTTCTCACTAAGCCTGGGTATTCTTTTCCAAGGTTGTGAAGCTTTTTTAGTCAGGTCACAGGTCAGGAAAAATATAAGAGTGACATGACAGGCAGAGAGGAATTTTTTTCTCCTCGCAGTTTATCATTCTCACAAATTCTATTCAGTGTATATGACTCTAATTTATATAGTTCTGGACTAATATTCAAACTGAAGTCAGCAATAATATTATTTATGAGGCTTGGGCCTATTGTCTTTAGTTCATATTTGGATTTGCTATATAGAAATCTCTCTTTCTTTTGAAAAAAATAGGCTGGTTAAAATGTCTTTCATGAATAATTTTGAATACATACATACATGCATGCATACATTCACGCTTTCATACATACATATAAACATATATACATACATACATACATACTCACACACATATACATACATGCAAAGATACATACACACATACATACATACATACACATACAGTTTATATCAAATTCAATCTTCTAAGACGAGTTAGCATATTAATTTAATACACGTAGTCCAAAAATATTAATAGAAAATAGAAAAAGGAAAATCAATCGTGTTCTAAATTTATGATTAGTGATTTTGAAAAAGATTTTTACTTGTCGATGGATTTATTTTCCTTAATTCTTTACTTTCCTCGAGGAAAAAAATATATTTCCAAATTATGCATTTTACTCTTAAACAGATATGTCAGTTTTCAATAGATCTCAATTTTATTTCAAAAAAAATTTTTTTTTTCAATATTTTGACTTTTCAATATACATTTTTATTTGTTATAGATATTTTCAGTCAAGGAGAAAAAAATATATCTGACGGGGTGAGCAATACTTTTTGTTATGTTTTTGAGATAGACGAGTTGACGAGGCAATTATATAGCGGGAAGAACAAGAAAAGTGAGCTGTCTGTTAGTTCATTAACCGAGTCCTTCTCTCTCACACAGGCGAGGAGGGTAATTACTGGAGGGAGGGAGGGAGGGAGGGAGGGAGGGAAGGAGGGAGGGAAGGAGGGAACATATGGAAGGAACGGAGCTAGGGAGGGAGGGAAAAGAGGGAGGGAAGGAAGGGAGGGAGGGAGGGATGGAGGGAAAGGAGGGAGGGAAGGGAGGAGGGAAGGAAGGAAGGAGGGAACATATGGAAGGAACGGAGCTAGGGAGGGAGGGAAAAGAGGGGAGGGAAGGAAGGGAGGAGGGAGGGATGGAGGAGGAGGAGGGAGGGAAGGGGGAGGAGGGAAGGAAGGAAGGAGGGAACATATGGAAGGAACGTGGAGCTAGGGAGGAGGGAAAAGGGGAGGGAGGGAAGGGAAGGGAGGGAGGGAGGGAGGGTGGAGGGAAAGGAGGGAGGGAAGAAGGAGGGAAGGAAGGAAGGAGGGAACATATGGAAGGAACGGAGCTAGGAGGGGAGAGGGAAAAGAGGAGGGAAGGAAGGGAGGGAGGAGGGATGGAGGGAAAGGAGGGAGGGAAGGAAGGAGGAACGTATGGAAGGAAGGGAGGAAGGGGAAGGAGAGAGGGAAAGGAGGAAAGGAAGGAGGGAACGTAGGGAAGGAAGGGAAGGGAGAGGAGAAGAGGAGAGGGAGGAGGGAGGGAGGAAGGGAGGAAGGGAGTGAGGGAGGGAGGGAGGGAGGAAGGGAGGAAGGGAGTGAGGGAGGGAGGGAGGGATAGTCACTCAGTAACTATACTAAGTGACTATAATTATTTATGATTGTTATCATTGACTGAGGTTATAAATGATGATTAACTTTATAAATTAACTATAATTACCCATGAGCACCATGTATAATTAGCAACTATAATTATCCATGAGGATTATGTATAATCAGTAACTGTAATTATTGACGAGGACTATGTATAATCAGTTACTATGATTATGCATGACTAGGATCAGTAATTATGATGGTCCTTGATGACTATAATCAATAACTATAATTACCCATGACTGTCATGGGTAATCAGGATATATTTAATATGATTAACTATAGTAGCTAAAGTCTTCAACATTTTTAATAGAGAATTGTTGCATTAATTAGGATTTTCAGCATTAATTAGGATTTTGAGCATTGATTAGAATTTTGAGCATTGATTAGGATTTTGAGCATTGATTAGGATTTTGAGCATTGATTAGGATTTTGAGCATTGATTAGGATTTTGAGCATTGATTAGGATTTTGAGCATTGATTAGGATTTTGAGCATTGATTAGGATTTTGAGCATTGATTAGGATTTTGAGCATTGATTAGGATTTTGAGCATTGATTAGGATTTTGAGCATTGATTAGGATTTTGAGCATTGATTAGGATTTTGAGCATTGATTAGGATTTTCAGCATTGATTAGGATTTTGAGCATTGATTAGGATTTTGAGCATTGATTAGGATTTTGAGCATTGATTAGGATTTTGAGCATTGATTAGGATTTTGAGCATTAATTAGAATTTTGAGCATTGATTAGGATTTTGAGCATTAATTAGGATTTTGAGCATTGATTAGGATTTTGAGCATTGATTAGGATTTTGAGCATTGATTAGGATTTTGAGCATTGATTAGGATTTTGAGCATTGATTAGGATTTTCAGCATTAATTAGGATTTTGAGCATTGATTAGGATTTTGAGCATTGATTAGGATTTTCAGCATTAATTAGGATTTTGAGCATTGATTAGGATTTTGAGCATTGATTAGGATTTTGAGCATTGATTAGGATTTTGAGCATTAATTAGGATTTTGAGCATTAATTAGGATTTTGAGCATTGATTAGGATTTTTCAACATAATTAACCTGAAAGTTACAAAGTTGATTAGAAACTTTCATGATAATTTTGAATCTTTCAAAATTTGTTTTGCTTTCAAAAATTTATTAAAAATTTCCCATGTGAAAACACTTCAATATTTTATTTTACGGTTTCAACAAGGAATTTTATTTTATATGGTTGTACATAACTGGTTTAAATTTTAAGTCAGTACAAAGAAGCGTACAAAGAAGCGTACAAAGAAGCGTACAAAGAAGCGTACAAAGAAGCGTACAAAGAAGCGTACAAAGAAGCGTACAAAGAAGCGTACAAAGAAGCGTACAAAGAAGCGTACAAAGAAGCGTACAAAGAAGCGTACAACAGAGAAGTGATACAAAGAAAAGCAATGATTTTTTTTCTAAATTATTGCTAAAAAGGCCAATTAGAGAGTTACAAAATTTAAAATTTAGACATTAGAAATATAGCTACAGCAAGTATTAATATATATATATATATATATATATATATATATATATATATATATATATATATATATATATATATATGAATGTATATTATATATAAATATATATATGTATATATATATATATATATACATATATATATATATATATATATATATATATATATATATATATATATATATATAAATAAATATATAAATATATATATATAAATTTATATATAAATATATATATATATATATACATATATATATACATATATATATTTACATATATATATACATATTATATTATATATATATATGTAATATAAATATGTAAATATATATATATATATATATATATATATATATATATATATATATGTATGTGTATATATATATATATATATATGTATATATATATATATATATATATATATATATATATATATATATATATATATATATATATATATATATATATATATATATATATATATATATATATATATGCAATAAGATCACAGTAAACAGGTGATTTTAGAATATGCAAAACAACCACTCTAAAAGAATAGAGAAATTCCAAGCGCTTTCGTGACTACTCACATTATCAAGGAACTAGTTCCTTGATAATGTGAGTAGTCACGAAAGCGCTTGGAATTTCTCTATTCTTTCAGAGTGGTTGTTTTGAATATATATATATATATATATATATATATATATATATATATATATATATATATATATATATATATATATATATACATATATTTTATTTAAAGACAAAATACATTGACAGAACATTCACAAAATACGATACAAAGTAAAACAACATAGGTAACTCAGAGCTACATCTCGAATACTTCGTTCAGCTCCCCGGCGGTGAGCCGCGTTTCCAGAATGCTGCAGGCATTTCCTCTCTGGATCGCAACACTGAGTCTCTGAAAGAGGAAGCTGGTCGCCCTGTGGTTCTTCGTTTCTATGATGAGCTTTTCACCCAGCTCTATTAGGAACTTTAGAGCACACTTGCCCCATGCTCCAAGGGTCTCCGACCCTATTGGGATGAAGTTATAGCAAGGGAGAAGGTCTTCATATTTGCGGATCTTCTGGGTCTCCCTGTGGCTGGCAGCTCCACCCCCTTCCACTACGGAGTATGGCAAGTAGTTGTCTGCCAATGTGGCGGCACAGGTGTAGTCCCAGGCAATCTGCTTTCCATCCTTCCAAGGTAGCATAGTGGCTCCATCAGGACGCTTTAGACTTCCGTCAGACCTCTGCACTTGGGGTTCCCGTTGAGCTGGGCAACGAGCTGTGGCGAGGCTTCT
>NC_091322.1:14501627-14504127 GCF_038502225.1 Cherax quadricarinatus
TGTTACTACGAATACTAATATTATAGAAAGCTTCATGTATGAACACACTACCACTACTACTACTACTGTTACTACGAATACTAATATTATAGAAAGCTTCATGTATGAACACACTACCACTACTGCTACTACTGTTACTACGAATACTAATATTATAGAAAGCTTCATGTATGAACACACTACCACTACTACTACTACTGTTACTACGAATACTAATATTATAGAAAGCTTCATGTATGAACACACTACCACTACTGCTACTACTGTTACTACGAATACTAATATTATAGAAAGCTTCATGTATGAACACACTACCACTACTACTACTACTGTTACTACGAATACTAATATTATAGAAAGCTTCATGTATGAACACACTTCCACTACTACTACTACTGTTACTACGAATACTAATATTATAGAAAGCTTCATGTATGAACACACTACCACTACTACTACTACTGTTACTACGAATACTAACATTATAGAAAGCTTCATGTATGAACACACTACCACTACTACTACTACTGTTACTACGAATACTAATATTATAGAAAGCTTCATGTATGAACACACTACCACTACTACTACTACTGTTACTACGAATACTAATATTATAGAAAGCTTCATGTATGAACACACTACCACTACTACTACTACTGTTACTACGAATACTAATATTATAGAAAGCTTCATGTATGAACACACTACCACTACTACTACTACTACTGTTACTACGAATACTAATATTATACAAAGCTTCATGTATGAACACACTACCACTACTACTACTACTGTTACTACGAATACTAATATTATAGAAAGCTTCATGTATGAACACACTACCACTACTACTACTACTGTTACTACGAATACTAATATTATAGAAAGCTTCATGTATGAACACACTACCACTACTACTACTACTGTTACTACGAATACTAATATTATAGAAAGCTTCATGTATGAACACACTACCACTACTACTACTACTGTTACTACGAATACTAATATTATAGAAAGCTTCATGTATGAACACACTACCACTACTACTACTACTGTTACTACGAATACTAATGTTATAGAAAGCTTCATGTATGAACACACTACCACTACTACTACTACTGTTACTACGAATACTAATGTTATAGAAAGCTTCATGTATGAACACACTACCACTACTACTACTACTGTTACTACGAATACTAATATTATAGAAAGCTTCATGTATGAACACACTACCACTACTACTACTACTGTTACTACGAATACTAATATTATAGAAAGCTTCATGTATGAACACACTACCACTACTACTACTACTGTTACTACGAATACTAATATTATAGAAAGCTTCATGTATGAACACACTACCACTACTACTACTACTGTTACTACGAATACTAATATTATAGAAAGCTTCATGTATGAACACACTACCACTACTACTACTACTGTTACTACGAATACTAATATTATAGAAAGCTTCATGTATGAACACACTACCACTACTACTACTACTGTTACTACGAATACTAATATTATAGAAAGCTTCATGTATGAACACACTACCACTACTACTACTACTGTTACTACGAATACTAATATTATAGAAAGCTTCATGTATGAACACACTACCACTACTACTACTACTGTTACTACGAATACTAATATTATAGAAAGCTTCATGTATGAAGACACTACCACTACTACTACTACTGTTACTACGAATACTAATATTATAGAAAGCTTCATGTATGAACACACTACCACTAATACTACTACTACTACTGTTACTACGAATACTAATATTATACAAAGCTTCATGTATGAACACACTACCACTACTACTACTACTGTTACTACGAATACTAATATTATAGAAAGCTTCATGTATGAACACACTACCACTACTACTACTACTGTTACTACGAATACTAATATTATAGAAAGCTTCATGTATGAACACACTACCACTACTACTACTACCGTTACTACGAATACTAATATTATAGAAAGCTTCATGTATGAACACACTACCACTACTACTACTACTGTTACTACGAATACTAATATTATAGAAAGCTTCATGTATGAACACACTACCACTACTACTACTACTGTTACTACGAATACTAATGTTATAGAAAGCTTCATGTATGAACACACTACCACTACTACTACTACTGTTACTACGAATACTAATGTTATAGAAAGCTTCATGTATGAACACACTATCACTACTACTACTACTGTTACTACGAATACTAATATTATAGAAAGCTTCATGTATGAACACACTACCACTACTACTACTACTGTTACTACGAATACTAATATTATAGAAAGCTTCATGTATGAACACACTACCACTACTACTACTACTGTTACTACGAATACTAATATTATAGAAAGCTTCATGTATGAACACACTACCACTACTACTACTACTGTTACTACGAATACTAATATTATAGAAAGCTTCATGTATGAACACACT